>NC_133500.1:1974103-2026328 GCF_025370935.1 Choristoneura fumiferana
TCCTGGGAAGCTGTATACAAACAGGCACCTGCGCGGATGGACGAGGCGCAGAGTTTGTGAGCACCCGGGGATCTATCATTGTAGTAAACAATTTTACGGGCATACTGAGCCGTCACTAGTGACCGAACATGCGGTTCCGGTTTTAGTTTCGGCGTTAAATTAGAGTTTTGGTTCAGTTACGGTTCATCATCATCATCATCCCAGCCTTTATACGTTCCACTGCTGGGCACAGGCCTCCTGCTTGGGCCTTAGTTCCCACGCGGGCCCAGTGCGGATTGGGAACTTCACATACAAGCAAGCAAGCAAGCTTGTGGTATATAAATTTCGAAAAACTCAGAGTTAGGGTTGCCCAAACTGAATTGCCGCTATCTAATACCGACCGGATATAATAGCCAAGTACTTAGAGAACCTTATTATGAAGCTTGAAGGTCCGGTCCTGATGTAAATTTACTCCAAGGCAAGGCAGCTATAGAGCTATGCTCGGGATATCTCTACGGGATCGAATCAGAAATGAGGAAAGTACTAGAACAACGAGGCTCACCGACATAGCTAAGCGAATTAGCTCGTTGAAGTGGCAATAAGGAGGCCATATATCACGGAGAACAGACGGCCGCTGGGGCCGAAAAGATCTGGAATGGAGACTGCAGCAGCAAGCGCAGCGTAGGACGTCCACTAACGAGATGGACGGATGATCTGGTTAAAGCCGCGTTTCATTGGGGATCCAGAGGCCTCTTCCAACTGAGCAACTGCAGGTATATGGGCGAGGCATATGTCCAACAGTGGACGTCCTACGGCTGATATGATGATGATAATGAACTCAGCTATAAGCAAGCAACAACGCTCCTAAACTGCGGTGAAAACAAAAGCCGCGCGAGATTAAAATATTTTATTAGTACCGTTTTATGACGGCTCCAGAACAAAGCCGAATTTTCATTTACATGTGTCAAATATCGTGAGAGTCGATATACATTGCGGGCTAGCGTGGCCTCGTATCAGCAAGTCTCTCAGAACCGCAGCAATGTAACGCGACCGACGGTATTTCCCGCAATGTAGTAAGGTTTTGGGGTAAATGCACACAACCGAAAGAGTCTTCAGGGTAATATACCCAGATCTACATAATTGTAAATAAAAGTGCGTTCACATTTGCCATAACTTTTTTACGGTCGCAGTAATGAACGCCACGCGACGCATAAACTGAATATTAGGGAGTCCGCATTAGGGATGGGAAAAACGATCGTTGGAACCCCAACGGTCAGTGTTGTAAGCATTTCCAAGAAAACAGATTGGATTTTATGAGAAAACTTTTTTATGGCCATTACAAATATTATTTCAGTAAATTGCGAGTAAGCGCCAACCAAATCTTATTCTGGTTACAAATAATGCCGATACAGTTAAGCAGTATTTTTTTACATGAAATTAGATGTTGCCCGCGACTCCGTTCGCGAAAAATTCGTGTATTGCTACCCCATTATCTATTTAACAATTTCATCTGTATCGGTTCAGCTGTTTAAGGGCGCAGAGGTAACAGACAGAGTTACTTTCATATTCAAAATAATAGTGCGATTAGGCGGAAAACTAAAGTTACCTGTTAAATAAGCATTATACCACCCATGGACACCTGCATCACCAAAGATTAGCCGATGCGTTGTTAGCCTAGAGGGCTAAGATAGAATGCCTCACGTGCCAGTAACAACACCGGCCATGAAGTATACTCTCCATGCCGAAATACAGCAGCGCAACCTCTGCTGGAGGGCGGCATGATTTTGATTAGAAATAAAGATGGTGGTAGGTAGGTAGTGATACGGACGAATCTTGCACAGAGTTCTGGGGGCTACTACGAAATTCGAAAATCGAAGTTCGCGTCGTACCGTCCCTCTCACTCTCGTATTAAATAATATTAGCGTCAGCGGTACGACTACGACAAGATATGAAGTTGGAATTTTGCACTTCGCAGTATAGGGCCTGTCACCCGTAAAATACTATGTGAAACTATTATCACTAGGACTAAACATAGTATGTAAAGCTATAAGTTTATTTTTGTCGATTTATGTTCATCAACAAAAAATCGATTATTCTCTAATCGACGTTTTTAACCCCAACGTAACATCCCTAAACCGAATTCCGTCAAGTTGCGACGTTTTACGCCTTTCGGGGTAGTTTATGATCTAGGGCGCCTTAATGATGGTAAAATGCCACTGTCTAATTAAGTTTTAGAGTTTATTGGGCCGTTACTTGGAACGTTAAACCAACCGGAGGCGTCATACGCACTCGTATTTATAACGAAACAAATACTTTACGTACGTTCTCCAAACGGAAATACTAATGCAATTTCCCCATTTTACGAAAACGACAAAATTCTCAAACATTATCATTAATTTCTCACACACTAGCACAGTCGCACATACCTAGAGGTTTTAGCTCCATACTCGGAAATTCCTTCAAGGACGTTACGGGGTAACGTTTATACAAAAGCATGTGCGAAATTCCACACAAACTTCTAGTACCATAGCATGAAGCCAAATCAGAGGCCGTATTGTCTAACGTTTCTGGCACTCGTGATCACAATCAAATGACAGTTTTTGTATGCGAAAACTGTCATTTGATTGCTATCGCGAGCGCCAGAAACTACACGCAATTGCCCCTCTGGACCACGATCTTGCCCGGAGTCAAAAATATGGGTAAACACGAATTCTCGTCACTATTTCTAAAAAGGACTTAGTGTATTGTATATACAATACATAGTTGTTTTTTTTTTCACGTAAATAATCAAAGAATCCTTAAGGGATTTGCGTTAATAAATTCGCATCTGTATAACGGGTATGACCGCATTAGTCTTTAGCTAAATACTTATAGACCAGGGTTATGCACATGTTTTTATTAGCTGCGCCCCCCTTCAGCTCATATGTCCGAATCGGTCCTAACAACTAATAAGTCTGTGCATCGCTGTTATAGAGGATTACGGTCATTATTGGTGGCTCCGGTTGATTTAATGCTCCAAGGACCATTAGGACGTTTTTCAGTGGCTTTTGAGTTTGTATATCGAGTTGTCGTGAACATGTGAAACTAATGAGGGCTATCGCGCATGAACTCGCCACTAGAGGCGCTAGTGTAGCGTGAGGTCTCCGAAATGTCAAATCTCATAGTTTTTGGGTGAGCTACGCGGGTTTATTTATAATTAGAATAAATTTGTGAATATTTTGCAATATCTGAAATTAATTATAGCAAATATGCGTTCTGGGGCAATGAATGTCTGTGTTTTGAGACAGTTTTGTCTTTCGGAAACCTTTGTCCTCCCTTTTTCCCGAACAAAACGGGGACTATGCAACACTGTGGCATGCTCGATATTTTATGGCACGGTTTTAAGGTGTATTAAATATGATTTTAATCTAAACTTTGTTTTCACGCCCGTAATAACAGACTTTGAAAGCCATACTTAAAAACCTCACGCTACAGTGCGCCATCTAGTGAGACAAAAAACGATAGCCCTCATTAAGTTAGAATGTTGGTGGTAAATGCCTCTTTTGTACCAAGTTGAAGAAAGAAAAGAAGTTGAGAAAGGAAAAGTCAAAACTCACCGTTGAAAAACTTTATTATCTTTTTTACAAGCTTTTATTTAGTTTTACCTGTCCCGTTGTCTGTCTGTCTGTAATCAAATCTTGCAAGTTAAGTTTGACCAACTTTCAGTAGTCAGATTGACTTGAAATTTGGAATACTTATTTAAATCGCGTGACAATACGATAATCTGGTAGTGCCATCCTGGTATTCTGGCCAGGATCGTCTCCGCAGGACGGAACTCTTCAACGGTTAATGGCATCAAATTGAAATTTGGTATGCAAACTTAGTTTGAGTGACAATGCAAGTACAGTCAACAAAAAGTACAGTCAGCAAAAAAAGCTGAAATTTTTATGGTTAGGTTATTTTATACAGAAATAGGCCTGCGCTCGACCAGTCAATCCGGAAACCTGTCATTCTGTTACTAAATACGTCAATGTTTTCCTTTTTTGACGTATTCAGTATGGGAGTGACACGTGTCAGGATTGACTTCTTAACGGCGGACTACTATAGTAAGCCAAGATGTGGACTAAGTTGCACGCTTGCCTAATAAAATAAATGCCCATTCGCCCTAGATTTGAAGACGGCCAGTCTACCACTCTTCTGTCACCCTAGATTTGAAGACGGCCAGTCTACCACTCTTCTTTCACCCTAGATTTGAAGACGGCCAGTCTACCACTCTTCTTTCACCCTAGATTTGAAGACGGCCAGTCTACCGCTCTTCTTTCACCCTAGATTTGAAGACGGCCAGTCTACCACTCTTCTTTCACCCTAGATTTGAAGACGGCCAGTCTACCGCTCTTCTTTCACCCTAGATTTGAAGACGGCCAGTCTACCACTCTTCTTTCACCCTAGATTTGAAGACGGCCAGTCCACCACTCTTCACTCCCGTGGGAATATCGGGATAAAAAGTAGCTTATGTGTTATTCCAGATTTCCAGCTATCTACGTATCAAATTTCATCCAAATCCATGCTGCCGTTTTAGCGTGAAGGAGTAACAAACATACACACACACACACACACACACACACACACACACACACACACACACACACACAAACTTTCGCATTTATAATATAATTAGGAAATTAGGATTAGGTTCCTAAATCGTCTTTTACCTACAACACCCTGTGTGACGACCGGACGGCCAAGTGGTTAGAGAACCTGACTACGAAACTTGAGGTTCCGGTTCCGGGTTCGATTCCCGGCCGGGGCAGATATTTGTATGAATAATACGAGTGTTTGTTCTCGGGTCTTGGATGTTTAATATGAATTTAAGTATGTATTTATATGAGTGAGTATGTTTATCCGTTGTCTAGTACCCATAGTACAAGCTTTGCTTAGTATGGGACTAGGTCAAATTGGTGTCAAGTGTCCCATGATATATTTATTTATTTACCTACAGCTGGGTCTACGGGTAAAACAGGGCTGGCACAGACTGTCTACCACTGCCGACATAGAATGAATATACAAATAGTTATTTTCGCGGTGAAACCACAAAATATACCCTTTAAATCCAACCACAACATAAAATATGGCTCCCGAGCCAACACTTGGCCTAATCGAATAGTTTGAACGAAATGAAGTCGACTCTAATCTAATAAAGCTCGCTCGAGTTACATTTTCAAAGTGTTAGGGGCACTGGTCGTAAAATTTTATGATCCGTTGTCATGGCAACGGGGGCCATTACTGTTTTAGTTCGCGGCGTTGCCGCTAGGGCGCTAGGGGTGGATTGTTAAATCGGGAAGATTTTAACAGTGTTGCCTCGAAAACTTAAAAAAATATTTTAGTCTAAATATTTGTGTGGTATTTGCTTAGAACGCTTTTGTATTTTATTTTAGAGTTAATTTACTTCAGTAACAAATACACATGGATGAACAAATGTGAACTTTTTCCTAAATTTTGTAAAGGTATTATATTTTTCAAATTTTTTAAACAAAAAGTAGGTATACATCACCAAAAAAATAATCTTGACTTGCAGGTGTCCAATGCTAGCGGTGCTCACTTACCATCAGGTGGACCACTTGCTTTTTTGTCACTCTATTTCACGTTTTTTACGTTTATTTGGTACCTATACACTAACAAATTTATTAATAGTCAATGGTCAACATACATAAAGAAATTTTTTAACATAAAAGTAAAACATACTCCAAAAAAAAAAAAATAACAAATAATGGAACCGACTACAAAACACTTGAAAATATTTTTCTAGGTAAGTACGTACTAGCTCGAAGTCGGTGCCTCAGCACGAGCCAGCAGGAGGGATTGAAACCCATAGTATGTAGGTGAGGTAGACGACTATTGTCCCACTCCTGCTGGCTCGTGCTGAGGCACCGACTTCGTACTTACCTAGAAAAATATTTTCAAGGGTTTTGTAGTCGGTTCCATTTTTTGTTATTTTTTTGGAGTCGGTTTTACTTTTTTGTTAAAAAATTTCTTTATTTCTCACTTTTTAGTGATTCGTAGCCAAAGTACATCTCACAACTGTTGTTTTATAACAGAGTTCCGTTGCCTACCTTCTGGCTTCAGCATCAGATCAGTTCGAAAGAATCATTAACTTAAAGCTTCTTCTTAGTCGCTTATCTAGGTAAGTACATTAATCTTGATAATTTAAATTTAACCCGTGAAATACTTGGTATTGAGTAGTAGTTCCGTTGGTTAAATCTGGTCTTCATCATCAGTTCCACTTCACCAAATTATGATTTAGAGCAAATGCACGAGTTACTGCTAAATATATCCAAATTACCATAGGTGTCCCTACAATATTTGAAGAGTTCCCTCGATTTCTTTAAGATCCGATCATCAGATCCTAATTTGCTGCTTATGGGACCTAATTGAAAGCATTCCTAGACGAACTAAATTTAAAAAATTCTAATCGGTTCATAAATGACGGTGTTCTGAGGTAACAAACATTAAAAAAAAAGGAAAAAAAATACAACCGAATTGATAACCTCCTCCTTTTTTTTGAAGTCGGTTAAAAAGTGTTAACATACTAACGCACGGCATCCCATAAAATATGTATATCCAATAGATAAGATTAGGAACGCCTAAACAAACTGACATAAATGCCTGTATTATTAAAGGGCAAGTTTTGTACCGCCGCCAAATATATGGTCCTTATATATCTATTTATTCTCTTCGTGTTTACCTATTATATACATGTATACAAGGTGTTAATAACTGAATACTTCAGACACCTCAAAAATATTTTTCATTTTAAGTCGCCCTATCTGCTCTTAACTAAAAAAAAAAAATCTCTGTGTGTATTCTGCCATCATATATATTTTACGGCTACTGTACTTACTTTTTACTGTCGTCTTTATTAGATAATATAAAGTCACTACAACAATGGCATAAAGTTTTGTCCATCGAGAGTAACAAAATTTAACGGTTTAAGTGACTGAAAGCATAAAATAATAATGTTCAGCAGAAACAAAAGCTATGAAATAAGAGATATAAAAGCTGTAATTATTGGCTGAAGATCGCAATAAACCGTCTGGCTGCCTGAACTATTATAAATGTTATAAATCCTACAGAACAGAAAGGTCACGAGAACTAAAAACGCGAGGCGACTATACCTATTTACTAATATTATAAATGTGAAAGGAACTCAGCAGGGCTACTACGAAACTCGAAGTTCGTGTCGTGCGGTCCCTCTCGCTCTCGTATTAAATAGTATAAGTGTCAGAGGGACCGCACGACACGAACTTCGAGTTTCGTAGTAGCCCTGCTGTTCTGTTATATACCCCTTCACGCATGGACCGTTGAACCGATTTAGAAGAAATTCTACATAATATGGAGATAGTTTGAGACCCCGGAAAGATAAAGATATTAAACTGTCTAAACATGAGTTACATAAAATACAGTTGTTCGGTTTCTATTTATTCCAGTTCTACATGTTTTGCCTTGCGGCACAAAACAAAGATAGTTTAGAAGTCAATCTCCAAACAAGTGCGTTCGAGCAACGCACACATAGACACTGCTCACGGACACGATATCTCGGACCGGTTGGGACCAGTGCGAGCGCGAGTGCCATCCGCTTGAGACACGCGTCTGTCAATTATTATAACTGTTCAGTGGACGGTTGTTTAAATTAAATAATCGTGAATTTATCGCCAATAACCAAATCGTCGGAAGATATTTTCTGTGACAAAATAATATAACAATGACTTTTAAATTAAAATATTTTAGTTATTACTTAATTTATATTTCCATTCTTCCCGTTTCATTCTCAACAATAAATCAAACAACTACATACGAGTGCCACTACCACGATAGTTTTTTGGTGCATAAGCCATAGTTGACAACCTTAGAGCGACCGCCGAGCGTAGGTATGAAAAGTGAAGTACATACATGAGATTGACTTCTGAACTATCTGTGTTTTGTGCTTGCGGCGTATTTAAAGTCTAATTTGGTCTTATCTTTGGGATAGCTCGGTCGCCCCGGTACTTCACATAATATGAGTATGTTCCTACTACATATGCTCCTACCTAATAATTATGTATAATATAAGAACAAAACAGCTAATAATTCGCGGAAAGTACACAAAGAGAGAGAGAGAGAGAGAGAAACAGAGAGAGAGGCATTTGTTTATACATATTCGATACACAGAGTATAAATTCGGCCCCACTCAGCATAGTGTTGCGCAAGCGCGCAACGCTGGTTTTCAGTGGGACCTAGGTTGCAGACGGAATCGCGGACAATAGCTAGTATGGCTATAAAGCCATCAGTGACTAAATGATTTAGTATAATCTTCATGTCATAAAATGTATAACATCACACTCATCATCATCATCATCCCAGCCTATATACGTCCCACTGCTGGGCACAGGCCTCCTCTCAGAACAAGAGGGCTTGGGCTATAGTTCCCACGCGGGCCCAGTGCGGATTGGGAACTTCACACGCACCATTGAATTGCTTCGCAGGTATGTGCAGGTTTCCTCACGATGTTTTCCTTCACCGCAAAGCTCCTGGTAAATTTCAAATGTAATTCCGCACATGAATTTGGAAAAACTCAGAGGTGCGAGCTGGGGTTTGAACCCACGACCCTCGTTTGAGAGGCGATAGGTCAAACCACTAGGCCACCACGGCTTTTTTTTTAACATCACACTACGTAATTGAAATTTCTTTAAAACCCCTACTTCCCTTTAGAAGCTACATTTAAAATTCAAGTGAAGTCCTGTCATAAACCCAAGCTTACGTTAATAATTAACTAAACAAATAACATTAAAGTCGGCGTCCACAAACGTGCAGACAAAAATAGCTCCTTTCATCCCACAAACAAGAATAAACAAGACTTTCCTGTACTAATACGATGTTTCCGGAGATATTAATTGCCAGCGACATCTAGCGGTGGGTGGAGGAAACGTGACGAGAATGTCTTGCGGACTAGAATGATGGTGTACGCGGAAAATGAATGAGGCGTGTTTAGAAGTTTTACGAGAAAAGTTTAGTAAAATGAAGCTGGAAAAATCGATATTGTATTTCGGATGACTGTCTTTTAACACGTTGAGTTTTAAGTTAAGGGGAAAAATATGTCAAAAAAATATAAATATTATAACGTTTTAAACTTACGTGATTTTCGCTCATAGGTAGCCAAAGTACCACAACGGGACTTATCACGCTAAGTCTCGTTGGTGGTATTTTAATATAAATATTACTTTAATAATTATTAAACTTGAGAATAGATGAATTAGAAAGCTGTGGTGGCCTAGTGGTTTGACTCTCAAGCAGAGAATCGTGGGTTCAAACTCGTGCTCGCATTTATGACTTTTTGAAATTCATGTGAGAAATTACATTTCAAATTTACCATGAGCTTTACGGTGAAGGATAACATCATAAGGAAATCTGCACAAACCTGCGAAGCAATTCAATGGTGTTTGTGAAGTTCCCAATTCGCACTGGGCCCGCGTGGGAACTACGGCCTCTCATTCTGATTCTGTGCCCAGCAGTGGGACGTATGTAATTTGTAGGCTTTTTTGTTTGTTTCAGAATTTTACAGCTCGTTGGTTTTTAACTGTAATGCTGTTATTTTTGATTGATGTAGAAATAAATCTGAGTTAAGTATAGGTAGAGTCATTCACGATGACGCGTGCCGTGGTTCTTATTACAATGTCATTAATATCTAATTTTGACAACAGAGAACTCAACTGTAACAGAGAAGGAAGTATTAGGTACCTAGTTTCAAAAAAGCATTGAAAGATTTTTTAACCGACAAGGCATATTATTCTGTTTACGAATATCTACCTACTAGATAATATAGACTAGATATCGTTTTCAAAATGTTCCACTGATTATCATTAGTATTAAATGCAAAATGATTTATATAACATTAATGAAGCATTAATGTTATATTTATTGCCTCAGGGCTCAATTATAGGCCCTATTTTATTTATTATATTTACTAATGACTTGTGTAATTATATCAGTGACATTGTACCCGAATGCCATTTGACCTTATTTGCGGACGACACCAGTGCAATTGTTTCTGCAAACAGTATATCTGAGCTTGAAGAGAGAGCAAAATATGTGCTTAGGACATTTCAATATTGGTTTGACATTAATAATTTGAGACTAAATACTACAAAAACGCAAATCATGTTATTTAAGAACAACTCTAAAAAGACTGATAATCTTAACGTAATAATAAGTGGAGCGAGAATTGATATCGTTGACAGTGTGAAGTTCCTTGGGGTACGCATTGATTCAGCATTAAACTGGAAGCAGGAGCTGGACTCTATTCAAAATTCCATTCATTCAGCCTGTTACGCTCTGAGAAGCCTTAGGGATGAATTGACAGTGGAACAGCTCAAGACAGTCTACTACGCACTAGTTGAATCCAAATTGCGGTATAGCATTATGTTCTGGGGAAATAGCTACATGTATAATATAAAAAAAGCTCTGGTTGCACAAAAAAGAGCGATACGATCCCTTTTGCATCTTCCTCCGTGGATTTCCTGTAGAGAACACTTTAAAAACTTGAATATTCTGACAGTTCCTAGTCTATATGTACTTGTCTTACTCACTGCTTTCGTGAAAAAAATATCAAAATATGAGACTAGTGAGGAACAAAAGTTGCGTTTACTTTCGCGCACGAAAAATTTAAAACTTGGTTTCTGTCCTAAGCGCAAGATAGAGAAGCATTGTACTAGAAACCAAGCAGTAAAAATGTTTAATAAGCTTCCCACTAACTTAAAAATGATTACAAGCTGTGTCACGTTCAGTAAAGAATTGAAAACATATTTGTTAAGAGGGTGCTTCTATAGCATTGACGAAATATTTGCACAAGATTAAAAAACTAGTTTTTATTAATTGTAATTTGTAAACCAAAGTTATGTACATCATCCTAGTCATATACTTCTATTATTAAGTGCATGTACTATGTAAGTTCAAACACAATCCCTGTATTGTTCATGAATAAATAAATAAATAAAAAAATAAATAAATAAATATTGTAATTTAATTATTTCCTATTTTTTTTTATTGTATAATTATTTAAATTCATAAGTAAAAATTTGTATGCTGAAAGGCAAGACATGAAGGACAGGACATCAAATTATTGTACATCTATATATTCAATTTAATAATTGTATATAGGAACTCATGTTTGACAAATAAATTATCTTTATCTTTGACAAAATCACGCGTCTTCGTGGATGGCACTAGGTATACATATACCTGCTAACTGACGCTTCGTTGACTCTCCAGATTGCCTAGGAAAATATTCATTCCACGATACTAAGCGACATAAATTGGCTAAACTACGTGAACACGTGGCTAACACATTCGTGCAGTTTTTTTTCCTATTAGAGTCGTGACCCGCCCAAAGGATAATTC
Organism: Choristoneura fumiferana; assembly: GCF_025370935.1. Taxonomy (NCBI): domain Eukaryota; kingdom Metazoa; phylum Arthropoda; class Insecta; order Lepidoptera; family Tortricidae; genus Choristoneura; species Choristoneura fumiferana. The sequence continues at coordinate 1,985,492 of NC_133500.1, forward strand.
GATACATCTGTGTTTTGGCGAGGTACAGACGCGAGGGCCAGTCTTTCAGGGTTTACTAAAAAAAACTCTACCTAATCCTAAAATTATCAAAATATTTGTTACTCAATTTAGATGAAATTTGGTATGGACATAGTTTTATTCTGGAAAATTGCAGTTTCCACTGGATAGAAATAAACAAATTGTTCGCAGAAGCGGCCTGTCTCCACCGTGAACCTCGGCTTTAACGATGTATGTATGTAAACTCTTTATTGTACAAAATAAGTAACAAACACAATTGACAGACATTGAGATATTATGTACAAAGGCAATCCCTTTAAGAGATCTCTACCAGTAAACAATCAATCTCAATCTCGTTCGGACGTCCTAAAATGCGCTTGCCGATCCGTGGTTTAGTAAAAATACTCATTAAATTTCCGTAAAGGCATTAATATATTTTTATTTATTTATTTAACTTAAAAACAAGCAAACATACATTACATTTACTCGCCAAACTGTAACGTTTATCTCGAACCTTATTTAGACTTTCCAGACTAGATAGGTTCTATTCATAGATGAACTGAATAGTTAGTACCATCGCCGACAGAGCCAAACTTAAGCCTTAGACAGCATAACTAACTGTAAACTGCTAACTACCTCTGACTAATTTCGGCTAAGTGAAACAGGAATCGATACCAAAATTAAGTGCACTATCTGAATAAAAAAAATCGCACGATTTGTGTTCAAGCTTCTCTGTTCTAGTATTTTAATCTATTTGAAAAAAAAAACAAGAAATAAGTTTGTCAAGCAGGAAAAGTGCAATATTTCCTGAATGTGTTGTGTGTAAATAAAACTGAAGCATAAAGTATAACATAACATGACACTAACCTAATACACAATAGACATGATAAATCGCTGGAAAACGCATTAATCATTATTATCTCAGGAGGAGATGAAAAGTAGTGTGTATAACTCAGCCGCAAAATATTTATTTTTTCCGGTGACGTACTTCGAATTCCACGCTGCGCTCAGGATTCTACTCTAAAATCGCTCGCTCCGCTCTGGATTCAAAATAGCATTCTTGTCGTAAAAATATTGTTTTGCTACTTTGAGATACAATCTACTAATTAATCCATATCTTATTATACTTTTTAAGTTTTCTACATTGTCTGGTTCATTTTGTATACTCGTAGAGTGAAACCGTAGTGGTGTAGAAACTAAACTTAACATTCATTTTTAAAAGGTTAAAAGAGCTTTTCTTCGCGACTGTAGGGCGGAGAGACGCGTCGGCTCCTTTATAATTCGTGTTACTCGCTCTTTCTTTTTGTTTCGCTAAGTTTATCCTGTATCCGATGTTGCTATTTTAGCTTTCTCTAATGCTCACGGTAAAGGAATACAGAGTATTTTGTATCAGAGGTGGATTAGTGGAGAGAGGATGTCGTCAAATCGTGAATTTGAACACGATTTTAAAAAACGTACGTAATGGAATGTTACTTAGATCCTGGGAAAATCCTTCTATCCGCCTGTGCCACCTGGTCCTCCATCCCAAGACGTGCCTGCCTGCATGCCTGGTCATCTTGCTATTCGCAGATGATATTGCGTTGGTCGCGGACAGTGTTGACGATATGGTTCACGGAATAGACGATCTACAGCGTGAATCAACCAAGAAAGGATTAAAGATGAACCGGTCGAAAACTAAGATGACAGGCATTATTGAGGCGAAAAACCAACAGCTACCTGTAGACATAGTCGATACCTACATCTACCTACCATATACATAATAATATATTGTCGTCTTCCATAACAATAACAGTAAGATCCTATTATCGAATAAAAAAAATTAGATATCGAGAACAATGATATGGGAATTAAAAAAACAATTTAGATCGGATAAGGTGCATTGCAGCCGAGAGGAGAATACCTGCGAGATCAGGGTTGCCAACCAAACGTAAATATTATTTGACAAACTTTTATTTAACTTGCAATATTTTTTTCTAACTATCTCTATACCAAATTTCTTCTCAATCCATTCAGAGGTTTAAGCATAAAGAAGTAACAGACAGATAGAGTTACTTTCTCATTTATAATTTTAGTAAGGAACTTAGGATTAATAATAGGACATGAAAAAAAAAATAGTTGCAGCTCCTCGACCTTTCAGACCACGACTGTCGAAAAAAAATTAAGCACTGCTGGATCTAGGCGACAAAGAATTACATTTTATGCTCTAGTGCATAAAGTAAAATCTTCCTCTAAGACCAAGGTAATCAGCTGTCAACAGTCACAAACAAAAAAGTTTCTACATATATTTATTAATCATTTTTAATTTAATAAATTAAAATAAATCAATAAAACTTAAAAAATAAAATTATATAGTAATTCATGAAAAATAAAAGGTACATAGTAAGTGAACAACTGTTTCCACTGTTGCTATTTCATTTCCTCGCAATCTAAGTGAAAAGCAGTGTAAAAGTCGAGCATTAAACCCATTTTCCCCTCGACGTGTCTATCCACCCTCGCTGTACCGTCTCGGGTGGCTATATTAACGTCTCCGGTAAAATGGCTCATTTTATGCACTTTTTGTACAATCTACTATATTAAATCAATGAGGGTTTCTTGACAGGCGAAATATCGCGCGTTAGTACCGTAAAGACCGTTTGACGTTAGTCTGGCTTACGATTGGCTCACTGAGTTATTTAACCAATCACAAAAGAGACACAATAGTACATTGTGTCTTAAGGGCGGTAAATAAGGAATTAAGAACGAGAGTCTATAAGAAGCCCGAAGTCGAAGATCGAGGGCTTTAATGAGTCGACGTTCGTAATTCTAGTACCGCCCGTGCGACATATGTACAATGTTTATATTAATATTATTTGAAACAAAGGAGACTAGAACGCAGGTATCTTTTACATTCATCATACGAAAGGTTAAGTCTTGGCTTGACGTTGGCAACCCTGTACGATTTGAAATATGCCGGGATCCGGTCGGCAGTCCGGTCACGCGCCAGCCCCCGCCAATGCCGTTTCAAATTTTACGGATCTGAACCGTCGAACCCTGGAATATACTATATGCCTCATTTGATTCAGAGTTGCTGAGTAACTTCAGTCTTTATCCGAAGTCTAGCTGAAGTGCAACGCCCTTTAATAATGTCAATGCATTTGAAAAATAAAAGGAACGCTTTTCCGTCAGCTACATGCTGGGGCGTGCATTGAGGGTAGGTACACAGCGCTAGTGCTGCCTGCCTACCCTGCTACGGTCTGCCCCTACCTACCCTGGAATTAAATGGAATTTATAAAATAAATAATACAATTTATAAAACTACTAGCTTCAGTCGGCTTCGCCCGCGTGGAATTCGGTTATCGCACGCTGTTCCCTCGGGAACTGTGCATTTTTTCAGGATAAAAGTAGCCTATGTCACTCTCTGGCCCATAAACTATCTCTACGCCAAAAATCCACGTCGATCCGTTCTCCATTTCGACGTGAAAGACATACAAACACACACACTTTCGCATTTATAATATTATATTATAAATATGAAACTACCGTGAGATTCACTCATATTAAATATAATGACCCGGATAACTCACGTCTTAAATCGAGTTCGAGCAGAGCAGCGGCGCGCAGTGCGCGTGTTGCAGCAGCCGCTGAGTCGCGTTGCTCCGAAGACGAAGGGCTACGGATTAGCCCGAAACATGTCGAGCTAAACTCGATTTAAGACGTGAGTTATCCGGGTCATTATATTTAATATGAGTGAATCTCACGGTAGTTTCATATTTATAATATTAGTATGGATTTAGGGTTTTTTATACTTGCTTCCTAACGCGACAGAACACCCACACCTTACAGCCAGAAGTCGCAGCGCAGGAACAGTTGCTGATGCTTGAACCTATTATCATCATCTCCGCACAGGCGTCTTGGCATGAGAGGGCTTGAGCTTTAGTTCCCTTGCGGCCCCAGCGCGGATTGGCAACTTCGCACACAAGCAGTTCAATGGAATTGCTTCGCGGATAGAGTTAGACCCACGATCGTCTGATTGAGAAGCCATAGGTCAAAACACAGGCTTTCTTTGCAAAATATCTCCTCTCCTCAGTAATACCATGGCATCATCAACATCATCACCATTCTCATTCACCGCAGTTCAACTACTTCTAGTATTTACCACAACAATGTCGTCAACGTACTATAGCAACGTACTATGGTTGACGCAATTAATCGACGTAGTTTTGAGAGCTGTCTATAAACACGATTCTCCCTTAGATTCTGTACGGAAATTGAGGTTTGTAACGTTGCTAACTCAATTGACTAACTGGTTTTCAGAGCTAAAATAAAGTGTTTTTAAAGAGCGTCTTGGAACGATTGTTTTATTGTCTACTACCCTATTCGCCACAACACTGTCGTCAACGTACCTACCTATTTCCCGCTATTTGCTGCAGATTCCTCCTGGGGCGGTTCTAATGAGGTTTTGATCACTTCCACATCACTGATTGCCGAGGGACGCCTTCGTTTTCGTATTTGTTTGTACCACATAACAGAAATACATCTAGGTAATAGATATTTCTACACTGTCTTCCGCATAGAGAACCGTGTCGCCTTCACCCTAACCTATATGTATTGTGCTAACATACTCTGTGAGGCGAGTAGTACCGGAATGTTCGAAACGACATTTAGGTTACATTGGGTTTATTTTATTTCAATATGTCAATTGACCATCTGACTGTTACGTACATATTTTGTCCAGTAGGCACCTATTTTTTATCAGTGTATTTTGTAGTCTATTATACAATTTGTACAAAGAAGTAAAGTCTATAATCTATTATTAACCTCCCAAGGCGTATTTTATTAAGAGCTCATTAATCTTAATTTGTTTTTAACTTCACAAATCTATTGTAGTCTCAAGTGGCTGACCTCATCACAGTGCGCGTGTTGCAGCAGCCGCTGAGTCGCGTTGCTCCGAAGACGAAGGGCTACGGATTAGCCCGAAACATGTCGAGCTAAACTCGATTTAAGACGTGAGTTATCCGGGTCATTATATTTAATATGGCTGACCTCAGTTCAAAATGTTTAGACTATACGCGAGAAGTCCTACCTATCCCTATCTAAGTAATGATATTAATCAAGATTCGAGCCTTGCTATGTGACGTTCTCTGACATAAATATCTCGTCCCATTCAGCGCTGTAACCGATAGATTTCATCTTCCTTGAAATAGGCGAAAAAGAACGATGATTTTTAACTCAAAAAAGTCTAGACAGCATTGACAGGAACGGCAAATAGCGAAGTAAAACAATGCAGACAGATTAAAAAAAGGATTCTAATCCGCTAACAATTCAATACGTAGCAAAAACCAAAGCGTTCGCATAGCGGACTTGTCAATTATTCGACGCTGGAATTTTGGGACTGGCAACACAATGGTCCATCAATCCGGCGGGACAAAAACTAGCAACACTAACATACCGAGAACAAAGCGCGCCAAAAAAGCGCGCGAAACTGCACCGGCCATCTTTGATTGTCGAATTTAGAATTCGTGCTAATATTTGATTTTATAAAAGTACTAGCTGTTGCCCGCGACTCCGTCCGCGTAGAAGTATGAAAAATAGTTTTCACACCTCTCCTTCAGAAAAGTAACTTTTCCTCCCTGTCGAGAGGGAGCAAAGTGTAACTTTTCTGTTCAAGGCTTTTCTAAGTGTTTTATTGCAAATGTCAATTTTTGAAGTTGATAATTGTATAGCCACGCTATTTTTTATGCTGGTTGTTCTTTAATGATATTTAGATATATATTTTTCAAGTTTCTTAATGCTCGGTGTGAAAAGTTGTATGAGCCACTCGGGAGCAAAATTATTTTAATCTTGGGCGTTAACACTTGAATCCCTCATTATAATCCTTCGCTACATTCTGGATTCACTGTACGCCCTCGTCGTAAATACACCATTTTGCTCCCTTGTGACACAAATAACTATTACATCCTATTCTCAGATCTACCGAACATACACACGTTTGGTCACAAACATTTTTGACCCGAGAATTTTATACATGAGATTGTGTAGAAACTGATTGATATACGTATGTATAAAACATAACATATTTCTGGTACAGTTACAGTTGCATCCAAGCATCCAGCATACTATTTAGAGAAAGCAAAAGAAATATTATAGTAAAGGTAATAGTATAGCAACGGCACAACAATAATAGCGCCTGTGTAAAATTATCAATAAAGGTTGTATTACATTATGTATTTTGTTTTTGATCATTGCCTAAATGTCTACCGAATTTACCATAGTACATCACCTATTCATAAAACAAGCTAATATATCCACCATCCATCCGTCTTGAAATGTAAAAATCATTTATATCTTAATGTGGTAAGAAGGACTATGACTGTTTTTCCCTTGAACTCCTCAAATGGCTCTACTGGCGTACGTACCAAGAAAACTAACGTACGGAAAAACCAAGTTTAGACTTAATCTTCACAAAATCAATACCCTGCAATTTCTATGCATAAGAGCGACAAAAACTTTCGCAGCACGTAAAATATTTTCATATATAATGCTCCGACGTACATTTGTTAGGAGCATGCCTCTCTTTCGTATGTAGGTATAAGTAAGAGATAGTTGTACAAAAGAATACTCCGGTATTCATGGTGTGTGGGGACGCGTCGGAGCGTGTAAGCTACACTAGTCGATGACGATGACTTAGTGATGGGACACGGGGTGATGCTATTGTCGATATTTGGAAGTTGAATGCCCAAAAAATGTCCGAGATAAACAGAGACAGCCAATATACGCGATATAAAACTAATGTGAGACCTGTGCTGTGTGTTAATAAATAAAATTTTATATGCAATTGGGTCAATCATTTATTTGAAGTATGGCCGATACGTTTTGATTGCATCGTGCACGTGTAGTAGCGGATCAAGTTAAAGTGGTTATAGTTCATAAATATGCAGTATTTGTTCTATCTGCTGCTGTAATGCAGTAATGCAACTAAATTATTCATCGTTTGACTTTCAACCGCGCATTCTTAAATTTTTTTTTCAAAAACCGATCCTCACCGACCGACTCGCGTACGAAGGGTTCCGTACCATCTACAACATTCATTAGACTAGACATTACCAAAAAACGGCAAAAAATCGCGATTGTTGTATGGGAGACCCCTTTAATATTTATTTTATTCTGTTTTTAGTATTTGTTGTTACAGCGGCCGCAGTTATACATAATCAGTGCAAATTTAAACTGTCTAACTATCACGGTTCATAAGATACAGCCTGGTGACAGACGGACGGACGGACATCAAAGTCTTAGTAATATAGGGTTTCCGTTCTTACCCTTTGGGTACATTTGGGTGGGATGTATCGATATAATCGATGTCGATACTTTTACTACGTAGTAGCATCACTAGTTAGAAAATAGACACTGCCACTTGATGACTCCTTCGCCACGCATTGAAAACGGGGAAACACGTTCTTATTATGCACGGAAAATATTTTAGGAGAGGAGACGTGTAGGGATCGGCCAATCCATACAGTCTGATGATAATGAGGCGGAGACGAGATGTGGATTCAAAGAACTAATATGATCGCTCGATACCCCGTCTCCTCTCTACTCCACGCGTCTCCGCCTCAGCGGAGCCGTAGCCTTAGGGTAATTTTTTGTGGAAACTAAGCTCTCTTAAAAACTACCTTTTGAGCTGAACTTAAAATGAGATATATTGGAAATTCTGGAGAAACTTTTGATTTACTAGCTGCATAGAAAACATAGTGCTCAAGTCAAGAGCCTTAACGCCTGCGCCTGCGGTATATATATTGACCCTACAGGGGGGGGCCTACTACGAAATTCGAAAATCGAAGTTCGGTATCGTACCGTCCCTTTCACTCTCTATTTAATAATATTAAGTTCGAATTTTGCGCTTCGTAGTTACAGGACTTGGTTGAGAGAAGCTCTCTTCGAACAGGTCTTCGTGGCGCTCTACCATCTTTAGATCGATTGTCATTTTTGGAAAGAACCGCTTGAGACACTCCAAATTTTAAAAGAAAGACCCAAGCCGTTACATATACATACAATTCACAAAGCCAACTTTATTGTGCACCATGCGATAGAATTTTTAAAATAGGTCTAGCAAGTCATTAAGGGCTCAAGCTAAGAAATAAATGTAATAAAAAAGTTTACACGAGTACTCAGTTGAATTTCTTCAAACACTGGCTGAAATATACCAGACTCATTTCGTCATATTTTGTAAATGGAATTATGCAATATCTAATTGCGGAAAAACAAAACCTGCCAACTGCCAGCATCAGAATTCTATCGATAAACAAACGCACGTTCGAAGTTCGAATATTCATGGCGCTGATAAAAACCCAACAAAAGGCTAGATTCCGCACAAACAATGATTTCCGTTTCCGCTCCCAATATGGCGGATCTTTTCAGTGCTATTCTTTGTTTTTTCCGTGTAGTTTTACGCGATGTTTCTAGTGAAAACGTCAGATTATAAAATAGTGACCTGCTTATTAAAATGGGTTGTTTCTTAAGCGTTACTGTCATAGATCCCACTAATATTTAAATACGAAAGTTTGTAAGTCTGTTTGTTTGTTACTTCATCACGTCTAAACCGCTGAACCGATTTAGATGAAATTCGGTATACAGATAGTTTGAGCCCCCCCGGGGTAGAACATAGGATAGTTTTATCCCGGAAAATTGCATAGTTTCCGCGGAATAGCGATAACCGTGCCCTTAGTGTAAGTTTTCGGTCACAAAATACGTCTCGATCGCGTTCGCGTTAAAATCTCAATTTGTATGGAAACACGAACAGCGCCTCTAGCGGAACGTTTGCGATGTTCGTGTTTCCATACAAATTGAAATTTTAACGCGAACGCGATCGTGACGTATTTTGTAACCGAAAACTTACACTAAGGGTACCGAATTCTACGCGGACGGAGTCGCGGGTAACGGCTAGTGAAATAATAGACTAAGTAACAGAGGGCCTACAGACTAACAGAGGAGTTCGTATCGTACCGTCCCTCTCACTCTCGTGTTAAATAGTACGAGTGTCAGAGGGACGGAACGATACGAATTTCAATTTTCGAATTTCGTTTATTTCGACATGCTAAGTAATAATAACTAACGATGAAATCTTTTAATTTTTTTTTAAATCAGTAATCAAAAGATGCATGAAACTTGAGAGAAAATAATAACACGTAGCCTTACTGTAACCACTTGCTGGCTGCAGTACACACTCCCAGAGAATACCGGCGTGAAATAGTAGTTTTGCTACTGTGTTTCGTACGGTGAGTGGGAGATCCAGAGGCCCAACTCCCCTCCCCCTCCTCTATCCCCCAACGCAACGCACCCGCAGTCCTAATAATGCTGTAGGTGTCCATGGGTGGAGGTGATCGCTTACCACCAGGTAACCCGCATGCTCGTTTGCCATTTTTATAATTACATTTAAATTAATAAAAATAAAATTATGTCGTGGTTTCCATTGACATTGCATTAAAAGCCGCCATGCCAAATTAATTTCGTGACTCTACGCCCAACGATCTATCGATCCAGTGGGAACATCGGTAAAAAGTAGCCTAAAGTATATGTTATTCCAAATATCCAGCTATACCTTCCGCCGTCTAACTTTGCCTAAAAGTTCATTGCCCCGACTAGTACCACAAAAACTATAAAGGTATAATTCCAATAATTGAATAGGCACTATACCGTTAAGCGATTCGAACACAATCCGGGAGTAACGTAAAGACGTCGCATAAAAAATGTATCTCAAAAATGCGTCAAAACTGAGTATGAAGTAATGAACTTTTAGACAGATTTATATGGCGCGTGGTATATCTACTGATAGAGATGGAACTGTAGCATATAGCTATTATATTAAAAAAAATTGTGAAGTAAAGTACTAGTTTTATTGGTATCAAGCAAAACATTACAATCGAAAGACAAATTGGTAGAACCTGTCATGACCAAATTCAAATAATGTCCATAGAGAAACATGAGGGCGGCATTACACCTCCCAACACCTTCTCCTGATGTGGACTCATGTGGCTGAGGCACGGCGCTATCCACACATCAGCCTTGCACAGTGTCTGGCAAACTTCACCTTCGACAACGGCTTTGTCATAATGTCAGCTAGCTGGCAAAGGCACCTAATTAAAAAACAATTTGCCTCAATCATTTTACTTACCTATTGACAGTGGCTAACAGCCGTCTGGGGAACGGTGATTTCGATCTCGTTCTATTGAATGAAACGCTTGACAATTTGAATAGCCATGAATGATATCGTTCAAAAAGTCAAAATCTCTATTGTTACTTTGAAACTTGGCATTTCTTGTAACAAATAAGCAGCTACTATTCCTACCTATTGATCATACTGAATGATGCTGAAGTTCAAGATCATGCTCCTATCTTCGTATTTATTTTGCAATTAATTTATGTCTAGAACATCTACCCGTTGATGGGATTGTGTTCACCGTACTTAGTACTCTAATCTAGAGTACTTAATATGATCATTGAAATCAATATTTCAAGCGATCCCACAGTTTTTTTTAAACTTTGACACAAAAAGACGAGGTTAACATTTTCAGTCTTTAAGCTTCCATTCGGCAGCGGAAGGTGTCGTGCATTATGTTTGTGATTTGGCAATGGATATTTAGCTTTTGCTGACAGATCTATATACATATATCTACACACATAAACTTTCGCATGTATAATATTATTATATGTACTAGTGAAAATAAATTAAAGGCCACACGGATTTCATCAGTAAAATGAAATGTATTTGTAGCTATTGGGTTATGTTTTATTTGTAAATAACTGTAATGCGACAAGGTACTAAGAATGTGCAGCTACTTGTGTTCGTAATGTTTAAGTTAATTCGAGACTTTACCAACATCTATTAGTGTAAATTATCCATTAAGAAGTTTAGATGCAGACGCAACCATTCTTCACATTAGTGTAATGGGTTCAAGTAAACTTTTGGCATCCACGCACGAACGTTCATGATAAGGCATTGTACGAAAATATGGTTTTTCACTTCTCATGCTCGTAAAGTTCGTATTTATGCTAGATGTAGGCGACATAAAATGACTTTTTATGCTCTAGTGCATAAAATAAAATCTTCGTCTAAGACCAAGGCAATCAGGTGTAAACAGCCACAAACAAAAAAGCTTCTACATATTTTTTTAATAATTTTTAATTTATATAAATCTAAAAATCAATCAAAATAGATCAATAAAATTAAAAAAATATAATTATAGAGTAATGCATGAACAATAAAAGGTACATAGTAATTGAACAATTGTTTCCACTGTTGCTATTTCATTTCCTCGCCATCGAAGTGAAAAGCAAAGTATAAAACTCGAGCATTAAACTATTTTCCCCTCGACGTACCTACTCAGGTGGCTATATGAACGCCTCGGGTAAAATGGCTCGTTTTATGCTCTAGTTGTACAATCTACTATTCATTTTGTACCTACATAAAATAAAAAACTTACATAAAATAAAAATAGAATCTAAAACTAAAACAAATTACATAAAGAGTACCCCTTACGCAAGGTCCCGAACATGCTGGCAGCGTTTCCTCTTTGAATAGCTAGGCTTATTCTTTGTCCGAGGAAACTTTTTATTTTATGTAGGTACTTAAGTTTGTTAGTTATGTTATGTATGATTCCTTATTAAAACTAGTAAAACTTCATTTTGTATTTATGCTGGATCTAGGCGACATAAAATGACTTTTTATGCTCTAGTGCATAAAGTAAAATCTTCGATTAAGGCCAAGGCAATCACGTCTTTTATAAATTAAGAAGTTTTGTAATTCGTATTTTTTATTAAAAAACATATAAAAGTAATAACAATATACGGCAATGCATAAAATAAAAGGTACATAGAAAGTGAACATTTCTTTCCACTGTTGCAGTTTAATTTCCTCGCAAACAAAGTGAAAAGCAGTGTATATACTTGTTCATAAAACTCATTTTACCTTCGACTTAACTTCATCAAAGTCAACCCTCGCTTGCGGCTTGGGTAGACATAAACGTCTCGCCAAGTTAACACACGTGTGCACACCATGTAGTTACTACGGCCAAAATTCACAACTCTTTTCTTTTCCCAAACTTGACAAACCTCGGTCTCGGTGTAAAAAGAGCAGCCGTATACCCCCCCCCCCTGCATATCGCCTTTGTATCGTTACAAACGCTCGTCGAGGGCCCGTTTAAAAAACGCGGTGTGTAAAGGCCCTTAACGACACTACCCTTACAACCCTGCACTGCAGCACAAAGTTCACCGACGGTCAAATCGTCGTGACCTTCGCCTCGTATCAGACATCGCCAGCAACGCCGTTATAACTTACAGCCTGTCTCCCAACAACAGTGGCGTGAGCCCGTGACAACACGATTCCCACCGGGTTGCCCGTTACTGTTTGAGGTATTGATGACAAGTACGGCAAAGGTGTAAGTGGACATTGACTGCGCGATGTTGCATCCAAAGACATACCTAATACACACTTTTATCACTCGCATTCAGTAGTTTTTAGTCGTTTTGCTCCGGGCTGTTTGTACTTTTTTATGCCACGCACTAAATTGTGTGTTTGTTGGGCAGTAAAGTTTAGCGTTTCGCGCCTTGAAACCCTCGCTAGGCTCAGGATTCATCTGAACCGAATCCTTCGCATGCTCGGGTTTTATAAGCACAATTATAAGCACTACTCGCGCCAAATAGTAACTTTCCAGCCTTGCATAAAAAATAACTAAGTCCGTATAATTTTACCTTCATGTCCCGCCGACGCGTGAAAACCTGCAACAAAAAGCAGTTAAATTACTACCCTTGCAAAAAAATAAATAAGCGAAGCATTTAATTTTAATTAAATTAGGTACAAGGTACTTTGTAGTTTCGTACTGCACAGCTAGCAGGAGTGGCCGCGCCTTGCTTTGTTGGCCACGCTTTTCTGACTGCTATTAAATAAGTTTTTATATGACATAAGGTGTCAAACAAGCATTCACGTGACAATACGTGAGTACCACCACCACGAAGGAGTAAACAAGTTACAACTTGTACCTATACAAGTATTTTCTTTAATCAGCGCCCATGGATACCCGCAACACCACATCAAAACATAATAGCTAGGTAAAACATTGTGCAAGTAATAGAGAATATGCAAACTTCTACAAAAAGGAAATAAAAAAGGATAGGTACACAAAAAAGTGCTTAGGTACAAACGCGGACTTATCCCTGAAAGGATCTCTGCCAGGCAACCTTTGAGTGGTAGAGAAGAGGATAAATACATGGAAAACTTAAATATCTATAAGCTTGGATGATGGGAAGATGACGATGAAAAAAGAAACAATTAATAGAGCCTTTTGCTTGCAAAATACATTTTTAATTACATTTTAAAGTTCAAATTAAACTTGACCGCTACTTCAGTTCAGACCCCATCTGGCGTGGCCATAATGTCTCGATTAGCGAGTGTTGCCAACATAACGCAATTAAAACGTGAAGTGCCGCGCGGCTGGCAACACTGCTTGAACTATTCAACGAATTAATTAATTTTGCGTTGTTTTGAGTAAAATTCTAGTTTTAAACATTATTGATTATAAATATGTATGTATAATGAATTTATTATTATTATTATTGTTTAAAGAAAGAAAAAATATATTTTTTAATTTATAGGTTTATTTTAGATTTTTTTGCTACTGTTTTTAATGCGAAAGTAACTCTGTATGTTAGCTCTTCACGCTTAAACAGCTGAACCGACATAGATGACCCTGGCAAACGTAGGATAGTTTTTATCCCGGAAAAATGCATAGCACCCGGTCGGAAAGAGTTTGCTGATTTAGGACCTATCCAATGGACTGTACTGTAAATAATTTAATGTCAAAGTCAAAAAAACTTCATTAAATTTAGGATAAACAAGCACTTTTATGAATGTCAAAAAATCTACCACCGCTTCGGAAAAACCTCTGTCGAGATGGATCCGGCAAGAAACTCAACGAGGTGTATACATTCATTCAAAACTGATACATACTTTGAGGTGCATCAAGAAGGGATTTTCAGAAATTCCCACGGGATAGGAAACTAGCCCATTTTTTCTTTTAGCCGGAGCGAAGCCGCGGGAAGTCGATAAATAAGAAATCACTATAAGACAGCTTAAGTACTTCAAAAATTAAGCGCTCTACGATTATTAAGGACAATACTCGTAAAGCCCATTGGCGCGGGGTTTTTTTTTACAATTTTGTTGCAGAACTAATTTAATTCCCATTTGAATTCGGTCAATGTTCCAATTTTAAGAAAAATAAAACTGCCTTTCATAATTCCTTTTTCTTTTAATTTTTATGCTAAATTGTAACGATGACGTTCTAGAAAACCACTCGAAGCTTTTCCATAATATAACCAGCTTAAAAAAAAACACGGATTTAAAAAAAAGTCTACCAGTAGCGAAGCGTAACACGTTTTGAGTACTTGCTGTGTACTTTGAATGTGTACTTTAATTGATGGTAACAAAGTTGGTTTCCCGGTGAACGAGCGACCGATTTTCCTATGGGTTTAAAAAATGACCAAGGGAAAAGCTGTAGCGATTTAGCATTCGTCACATCGTGCTCGGAGATGGTAATTTATCAATTCATCGTCAAATTAATAAGTGACACGTTTTGCTCGGTTGTCCAATGTCGTCAAAGCTTTTTACGTGAATTAGGTACAGTCAACGCCATAAATAAGAGATCACTTTTGTACCTTGTCACTTTAACGTCATGTTTGAAAAGCCATACGAAATCATGTAACGACTGAAAGCGACAAGGTACAAAAGTGATCACTTATTTATGATAATTTGTGTTTTGATAATATTTTATTTTTTGACATGTTTCTTGCGGCGCATTCATCTTGACATTCTTGAAAACGATAATATTTTCGAAAACGCTGGTATTAGAAAAAAAAGTAATATGTAAAAGAGTATTCTGTGCCCTACTTACAGTAATCGAGTGGTGATAGAATGGCTACGGCGTAAATAAGCGCAATGACGTCTATGCGCTTCGTAAATGTACGCGAATACTGCAGTGATATCTTTAATAGAGGCCAACGAAATACTGCCAAAACTCACACCAGTGGAAGGTAAATAGGAACCATTATGTACGCATTATTATCAAGATAGTAAAAAATAATAATGTACTATAATTATTGTACTGATTTGTGGTGCGCACTAAAGAAAATTGATATTGTATTTTATAGTCTGTGTTTAAACCATTAATGCTACCCGCCACCGCTTGTGACTCCCACCCCCTCGTTAAGGGCAAGGGGAGAAGCAGGGATCGTAAATATGTCGGGTTTTATAGTTGCGCGCCCCTGCCTCGCGAGGGGGCCAGGGGTCGTCAATCGGCGGATTCCGTATTTTTCCTTTTCTTTGTAAGGATTGTTACCGGTGATTTCTTGATTGCTTATCCCTAGTCCCTAGACTACGAAGTGCAAAATTTTACTTCGTAATTTGTCGTCCCGCTCACGTTAATATTATTTAAATAATATGAGAGGTGATACGCGGGACTCTACGGCGGGTCAGTATTGTCAGTACAGTGGCAAACGAACATACAAGCAAGCAAGACTTGTAAAACTCTTCCTTGCTTATACTAGATTGATGCAAGTTTTTTTCGCTTGCGTCGTCCCGCTCACGTTAATATTATTTAAATAATATGAGAGTGAGAGGGACGGTATGATACGAAAATAGCTGTGAGTGAGTGTATTGTGTACAGTGTCATGAAACCTTAATAAACATACAAGCAAGCAAGTTAAAAAAAACTTGTAAAAATCACGAGGCTGCAGATAAAAAATACAAAAACTTAAATGCATTTTAAATTTTTCACATCGTTCGTCAAATTATCGCCACTTTGTTGCCCTGTCTGCAGCGGTTCTAAGGCAACACTGGCACGTTCTGATTGCATTGGCGCCCCGCTGTTGGGGTGGCTACCTGGGCAGAATATCGCCAATTTGAACCATTTTTTTCTTATTTGTACAACATTAGCGAGAACAAAGATATTAAAACGATTTCTGGGCGACCGTTTATTTATATTGACGATGGTTGAAAATACTGGATTGGTGGAAGGTTCCGTGGAGTAAATTGAATTTTAACCTTTGATTGAAAAATGAGGGTTGTGTTGTTACTTTCTCCTACCTATCCTTCTAATATCCTACTAATAAATCTGAAAGTTTGGATGAAATTTGGTACACAAAGAATAGGTACTTTTTATCCCGGAAAATTGCATTGTTCCCACATAAATTTCAAAAAACTTGAGGTTAGAACCCACGATCTTCTGTTTGAGAGATCTTAGATCAAAGCACTACGCTACTTCGAATTTTTAACGTATAGCTAAGATAGGTAGGTAGGTATAGGTAGGTTTGGGGAGGCCTATGTCCAGCAGTGGACGTCTTTCGGCTGGCATTATGAAGGTAGGTAGGTAACCTACTGGTACCTACTTTTTATTCCGAAAAATTGCGAGGTAAACGGGGATATCGATTAATATACTTATTATTAACTATCGATATAATAATTTTTCGCAAACATAACGAATTTTTAGTTTGGTCGTCTTCTGTTTTTTTATTGCATTTTAATTTCTCTCTGGACTCATTGCTGGACTTTGGCTGATAATTTGTGTGGGCGGAGTAATCTTAGGGCTCACATAGAATACGCCACTTTACAGTACACAATCAGTGTTTACTTAACTTTGTTAGAACAGAAGAGCAACGTTTATTTTTTATTTATAAAAATGGTTTTAGGCTTCTCGATGGCCAGTAACAGTTTTAGGCTTACGAAACTAAATAGTAGATTTACAAACAAGAGCATAAAACGAGCCATTTTACCCGAGGCGTTCCGGCGAGGATGGATAGACACGTCGAGGGAAAATGGGTTGAATGCTCGAGTTAAACACTCTGCTTTTCACTTCGATTGAGAGGAAATTAAATAGCAACAGTGGAACAGTTTGTTCACTTACTAGGTACCTACCTAGTTTTATTGATTTACTTTGATTGATTTGATTCATTGTTTAGTTTCACATAAAATAAAAATTATTAAAAAATATAAACAAACTTTTTTGTTCGTGGCTGTTGATACCTGATTACCTTGGTCTTAGACGAAGATTTTACTTTATGCACTAGAGCATGAAAAGTAATTTTATCTCGCCTACATCCAGCATAAATACGAACTTTACGAGCATGAGAAGTGAAAAAGAATTTTATGTCTCAAACAACACACACCAATTAATATCGCTTAAGGCTCAAGTTGTATGTAACCATAAAATTAAATTAAATGCAGAACCCTAAGCCAAGGCGGCAACCCGCGGCATTTTAAAGGTTTCATTAAAATTCCTGGAAACAGACCCATAATTAGAAACATGGGTTAAATTATGCACCAAAATTAGTTCCAACATAAAAAATTGAAGAAACTAACCAGTAGGTAAAAATAACCTTATAAAGTAAGGCTAATGAAAAGGATAAATTCTGGCATGAGAAGGAAAAGCGAGATACACATGTTGACGTCTCAGGCAAGGATGAAGTATTTCTCATTTCTTTGGCTTTACTTCAGGAATATCGAGAACAGATAACCGTTGGTGGATAAGTCTACCGAGTGGCGACCACCAACCGGAAGACGAAGCGTTGGCTGGCAGACCTTCCACTAGGTGGACTCACAACCTGGTGAGTTGCAGGCAACCGGTAGAAGAAAATAGCGAGTTGTCGTTCATTGTGATGGCGTTGGATGGGGGAGGCATGCGTTCAGAAGTGGACGGCTTCCGGCTGATGGTGACGATAATGATAATATTGAACTAGTTTTAGTCTAAAATAATTTAGACGCCATAATAGACTTGCATTTTCAACAGAGTTCAAAAAAGTGGAGGTCACCAATTCGGTTGAAGTTTTTAGTAGGTATACTTAGGTAGAAAATTATCATTTTTTACGGATTTTTAAGCAATTTTTGCAATGTTAATTTATTAATCCTTACTCATTCATTATCAATGCGAAAGTAACTAATATCACTCTATTTTCACCCAGTTCTTTAATAAATGCATCTTATATCAAATAAGAGCTATTTCATTGCAAACACGATGGTTTCGGGTTATCTGCGAAAAATCTGGTTCGACTTTGTATGATGGTTGTATGTCTTTTTTTTGCTAAGAAACCGGCGGCTGCCCGGGGCACCAGTACCACTACCATGAGTTTACAATGACCGTACTCGATAGCGACGGCGTAAATTATTTCTATGGAGAATTGTACAGCGCCTCTACAAATAATTTACGCCGTCGCTATCGAGTACGGTCACTGTAAACTCATGGTAGTGGTACAGGTAAGTACTACCTACAGGGCGCCGCGCGCACTAGATCGACTTAACGGACTTAACCACTTAATTTGAATACCTATTTTTATCGATCTAAAAGAAAACTAGACTCAGCGTATTAACTTTTATACTGATCTCGCAGGAGCAGGAGTGAGTGTGAGTATTTGAAGGTGATTTTGAATTTCCCGCTACTCAAAAAAGTAGCCAGTAGCGTCAAGTCAAGTCGCCGCGTCGAGCAGCAGCGAAAAGATTGCTTCTTGCAGGAAGAAATCTTGGTCTTGGAAGCTGATTTCTTAATCTCATTTAGTAGCAGTCGTGGCAGTGGTACAAATAAAAGAAATAGGAGTGAATGAAAAAAAAAATAACAGTGGTTTTGCCGAAATTGAAGTTTTTTTTCAACGATAAAGCGCATCATTTTCAGCTTTATCGCTATATGTCACGTGGCCAGATTTGACACTGGAACTGAGCGTCGAGCGATTTCAAGTGGCCGCGGCCTAAGGCTGGAAACAGTGCTCGACCGACGGTACGTCCCGACCGTACGTCCTGACCGTCAGCGCTGACCGTCGGTTGCGAAAATTCATTCAGTGCTACGCTGACGGCGAACTGCGACGCGTGTGTACAGTTCACAGGTCGGTCGCTTCGTCAGCGAAGCACTGAACGCATCCATACAATCTTATAGCTCGTCGGTCGACCGACGCCGCGCGACCGACGAGCCGGACCGACGGCTCGACCGACCGTACGCGCGCACCAAATCACGTGCGTACCGTCAGCGTAGCTGTGTGCACGCACATTTATAGACTTGCATAGATATAGCTACGCTGACGGACGGTCAGCGCTGACCGTCGGTCGAGCACTGTTTCCAGCCTAACAAACACGACCTGTAATTTTGTGGCTTGTCCTATCTAAAAAGGCGTCAATGGCATGACTTGCCCGGGGCGCCAAGCATGGACATGTTAAGCACAGTTGTTAGTACCTACCTACCTAGTAATGGACGACAACGATTCAATTTATAGCTCACCAACTAGTTACGATCATCAGTTGCTCGTTTGCCATCCAGTCGAATAATAAATAAAAAAAATTAAAAATTAAAAAGGGCCGTTTCTTAAAATTTGTATTAACAGAAAAAAAACCATTATTGGTTCTTGTCCATGACCGGTGCTATAACCCTAGACGGGTGACACTCTTTCCCGGCCCGGATAATACCGGGATGGAAATACCGACCCTGTTTTTCGTGTACACGGCCATAGAAGCTCCTGTCAGTTTCTATGGGCGTGTACACAAAAAACAGAGCCGGTATTTCCATGTGAGTGTTATCCGGGCTGGGAAAGAGTGTCACCCACCCTAGACGGCTAAAACGGCGACCTCGCCTTACGTTTCTGGCGCTCGCAATCGCAATCAAATGACAGTTTTTGTATGCGAAATCTGTCATTTAATTGCGATCGCGAACGTCAGAAACGTTAGACAATACGGCCTCAGATCTCATCCTTTACTGTTTGACAGAGAAATGTAGCGAAAATGATTGTGATGCAGAGTGAGTTTGACAAAATGGCAGTTACTATGTTAGTATTAACAATGGGGCAACGGTACTACATTATCTCCATGTTTATAACTTGTTGACATTAAAGAGCCATAGCTCACTGTCAAACATGACAGGCATAATCAAAACAACCGCTCATGTTATAATAGCCACAGACAAAATACATGGTAGTCTGCAGCTAAATGTAGTTTTAAATTTAAAATTTAATTTGGCCTTCATTTTAAAATAACCCCTGTGTTGTTAAACCAGATAAGTTGAAATTTTTGACTGATTAAAAGAATTAGAAGAAACATCAGTTTTTTTTTTAATTTTTCAAAATAATTAGCTCAACTCAATGGTATGGTTTAAGTATTTCATTACTTGACAGTATCTTACCATTGTTTTGTCATCAGATTTACACACACTACTTTTTACACAGTTTTTTTTTATTTAAAATAAATGCTCATCCTATTTGTGTCATCAAGCATAGATAATTAAACTGACAGTTACTATTGAATTTACAATATTAATAGGGATTCAACTTGAGTGAGGGGTAAAAATTGAGAAAAACAATATTGTACATAAATTATATTTAATAGGTATTTTTCGCTTGAATATAAAAAAATATATATTTCTGTGCAGGCAATGCAGACAAGACAAAATAACTAATATACCTATTCTAACTTCTAACAGTTAGAATCTAACTGGTGTAACCAGAGAGTATAAATTCTTACTTGAAACTTATTTTGCTGATATTACTCAAATATGTACCTTATCAGAGTTGCCACTATCAGTTTGTAGAAACAAACACCACATTTTGTAGTGTTACAGAGATTAAAGAAATATTATTAATCTTTATTTATTGCCGGCCAGGGCATTTGTATGAATAATATGAATGTTTGATGTTTGTGCTCCAGTCTTGGATGTTTAATATGTATTTAAGTATGTATTTATCTGTATAAGTATGTTTATCCGTTGCCTAGTATCCATAGTACAAGCTTTGCTTAGTTTGGTACTAGGTCCATTGGTGTCAAGTGTCCCATGATATTTATTTATCTTGATATTTTATTTATTTATAAAATAGGTACCCATTTTTTTTACTCATTTTAATGATTATTTAATTGTTAGCGAAATTACCTTGTACAAGCTTTTTTCTGGAGGGTTTTCGGTATTTTTAAAACTGTTACAAACCTTTTGATAGTCATGTTTAGTCATTTATATTTTTTGTCTTTAATTGATAACTTATAATCTACTTTTAAGACAATATTCATTGTACAAATATTTAATTTATAACTATCTAACATATACATATGTATGTACCAACTATGAATTCTGGACTCCAACTCTTGTAAACCAATATTCTGGAAAATTGGTTTGGAAAACTCCTTTTTTCTACCAGAAGTTACATGTACATTAATTTATAATAAATAAGAAATATTTCTGCATAAAGAAGTCATTATAAATGAAACATTACACATTATACTGCGACAAACACCTCATTGAACGCATCTTGCATACCTAAAACGACTTCAAACAGAGAACAGCCGTTCAGTATTCATGTTGCATTTCAACAAAGTAATATTGTCAACATCAAAGCACCGACTCCACACTACACATTTGAAACATCGTTAATATACGCAGAATGACCATAAAATCTAAAAATAGTATAAGCTCAGGATGCAACTTACCGTACAAAAGCAACGAAAGAAACAAAACCGATCTCAAAACGCACATTATAATCACTTATCACCCAAACTGGCCGCTAAAAAAGCTAGCATTCGATTTTCAAATTGACTACGAACATTTTTCATTTAGAATATTGGAATTGGAATGTTAGGTTTTTAAAGTAAATATTATGCACCAGTGACACCGGCGTCCGGCCGGCGGCGCATCAAACGATAGAAACGGCAAGCGTGAACTCTGAAAAACCGCTTTCAAAGACAGCACACTAGCGTAAAAAGTGGTGCATCTCCACGCACACCAGTAAACTGCAAGGATTCCAGTCCAGACAGCAGCTAACTTCATTGAATATTTGACAGTTCATTCACACCAAGCACGTTCAGAATCTCATGCCCTTATCGACATTTTATTTATTTAGAAGGAATACTCTTACAATGTTAATAAAATATAGTTGAATCATGATGCAACGTTATACTTAATAATTAAAATATTAGAACGCAAATCAAATAAGAATCTGAAATATTTAAAAAATAGGCACATGTGGTTAACAACATATTTAAGTTTCAGAATGTGTCCACTAGTTGCCTCGAAATTGGATAGAGGGCAGTGTTTCTGTACTGCTGCTACTCGACACTAGATGGCGTTACTTGTATCAAAAACTACTATCTTCATACCATTGTATTCTTTTCAGTTCAGTGTATTTTCACTCCCCAAAAATTAAATACAGAAAAAATACTAAAGCAGCTTTGACGTTATTAATAAAACGAAATAATGTACTTACACATTCTTTTTATTACTAAAGTGATACTTAGCAAATGTCTGAGCTACAAGTAATGGGAAAACCAATGTTGCATCTGCATACAACTTGACAGGTGTTGCATTAGCTCGGATCTTGCCCCATGAAATAGCTTCATCCGGCCTGGCCCCGGCGTCACTGCCATCAAACTCACTAGCAGTATTAACATATACAGAAAAATCAGCTCCATTCCTCATCAAGTTGGCATTACAAATATGATGTTTCACAACCCCTCCACCGAGAATAACCATGCCTGTATTATTAGCCTTAACTGCCATAGTATTAAGTCTTCTTAAGTCTCCTAAAATGTCAATGATGAGACCAGGACGTTTGTATGAGTGGAAATACATCATGTCTCCCAAAGAACCATCTGTCAAAGCTGGACTAAAAATCGGTATATTGTTCCGCCAAGCCCAGTAGCAAACGGAACTTTCATCGTTAATTCTCTCTCCTAACCTAGCAATGATCCGTGACGGAGACCAGACCATCCCATCCCGAGTTTGTTCCAACAACATTTCATCTAACAACGGAGTCACCCACTCCTCAAACTTGCAGTAGTTATCGTTAGGCACAAGTAAATTGCCAATCCTGTTTATTCCACGCAGTCTTAGAGATTTCCCGCTTAGATTAAAGTCGCCTACGTACGTTGGAGCGAGACATTTGATAAAATCTTCTTCGACTCCTCCTGCGGTTGTAACAATACAGTCAACTAGTTTATTTTTCACTAAAAATCGGATCGTATCCCTCAGACCTGACGATATCATGTTCGAAGTGAACCCTAAGAATATAGTGCAGTTAGTTTTCTTCTTAATAAACACGTCTTCTTCGTAAGGATCGCAAGTTTCTTCGGTCAAAGCAACGGCGCGTGTTTTTAGCATTTTGTTGATCTCCTCCACAGCTTTACCGAAGCTTGTGGCTTGGAAGCCGGAGTGTATGTAACTTTCGAGTATCTTGTTGTAGTCTGTGCCATGTTCCCAATCGTATCCCGTTACTATGGGAGTCTCCGCTGGCAATTCTTGACTCGGTTGGAGAACCGCACTAACGGCAACATCAGGCGCGAGTATTTTAGTTTTTTCTATCTTAGATCGCTCCATTATGGTTTATTCTACTAAAACCCAAGCGTTAACATACCAATTAATTTAATTAATTGTGGGGAAATTATCTGCATCCACAACACAAAATGACTACGGATATTTGTTTGCCATTGACAGTGACAGTGATAGAATAGAACTAAATCAGCAGGGCAGCTGTTGTGTGTTGCTAGTGTATAAAATGAAACGTTGAACTGGTTTTATTTCTGGAATTTATTCCTAAGGATTAGATAAGGATTAAGCTTTACATGTGTCCGCAACCGAGACTTAATTAAAATCTATCTCAAATTGCATGATTCTACAGAATATCTCCATCAACGCATCTCGTCAGACTTTCCGTACCAATTTCATAATAAGTAAGGATTGCTATTCACGATAACTTTCGTCATCATAAAAATCAGATCTACGTGCTCAAAAAGTGGGCACGAAATATTGGCGTTCGTACGAAATAGTACCTACTTATGCGTGTTTTCAAATATGAGTAAAAGTACGAGTTGTCGTCACTGTCCCAATAGTTGGCATCTTTAATCTTATGTCATTAGCAATAGAGATGACAGCAGGGTGTCGTCTATTGGGCATTAGCGTGTCGAGCACTTGGACGTTTACCTTACCTACTTATTTAAGAGCACCTACTAGACTCAGACACCCGGATTTATGATTGTAAATATTTATTAATTAAGAAAATGCTAAGTAGGTACGGTACAGTCACCAGCACCAATATCTGACACAATAAGCGTGCATAAATATCTGATACGACTCTATTTCTAGGACCGGAAGGACGTGTCAGATATTTTTGCACGCTCCGCTGTGGCAGATATTAATGCTGGTGACTGTACCTACATACATCGTAATTTCTTATATCGCAATGCGACCAGTTCCCGGACAGACATTTTACACTCAACTATTACACATTACATTACACCATGATTGCATAACATGCTACAGTGGGTCGTATACCAACATCTACTGCTAAACAGGATTTAGATTCTTCATCATCAATATGCTTTGTACCTTACACTAACGACGTTGGCCTGTTTTGTTATTTTGGATAATATTTCAAAGTTCTTAGAATTCTTTATTCAATGAACAATTTGTACTTTATAAAGTACATTCGGCCGTATTCTCGGTGTTAATTGGTCCTTTATAAAGTACGCGAGGACTCAGGAGGATAGGCAATAGTGTCCTTATTCAAGTACTTAATAAATATTCTGTCAGTTAAATTATCAGAAGATATTGGACACGTTTTTTTCTTTTGCCAATTAAACGAAATAAGTTGTTTTTTAAGAATGACATTTTTAATACGAGCTTTTTTTGCTGACTGTACTTTTTGTCGACTTTTCTTGCATTGTCACCCAAACTACATTTGCACACCAAATTTCAAGTCGATGCCTTAACCGTTGAAGAGTTCCGTCCTGTGAAGACGATCCTGGCCGGACTACCAGGATGTCACTACCAGATTATTGTACTGTCACGCAATTTGCACGCAATTTGTATGTCAAATTTTAAGTCAATCCGGCTACTGGAAGTTGGTCGAATTTAACTTGCAAGATTTGACTACAGACAGACAGACTGACAGACAAGGGGACAGGTGGAACTAAATAAAAGCTTGTAAAATGATAAAATTCCACGTGACGTCACGGCGTGCGACACTTTTTAGCGCTTCATCTTTGTCATTTTTACCCGACTGCGAACAAGGAGGGTTATGTGTTTGCCCCGTATGTATGTATGTCTATTCGTATGTCCTCTCGTAACTACTCAACGGCTGAACCGATTTTGATAAATGAAACGTCATTGGATTCGTCTTGATGACGCGAGTGACAATGTGTACAGCTGGCTATAATAGTTTTCAAGAATAGTCTGTTTTCGAAACTAAAAAGTTATTAACAATTAACGAAGATTCTACGAAGACATGGGAAACATTATTAAGATAATACAGTAACTAACACACAGACACGCACACAAACACACAATTTTTGGACACAGAAATTATAATTTTTATGTTTTAGTTTTCATAAAAAAAAAGTTGGATTACGTTTTTAGTTTTGGATTATGTAATCTTGTTTAGAGGCTAATTAAATATTTAACTTTATTGTTTCTGTACCTTAAACATAGTTGCCATTTGCCGCTAACCATTGTTTCTTGTAAACCCTATTTTTTACCCCACGGGTCAGGCCATGCCTAGTGTGGGGGTCCCCACAAATGTATTCTGCGTCTAATATTTTTGGAAATAAACTATTTAATATTTTAGTATTACAGGCGTAGCGTGACAGGCGACGTCAGTTGTGTTCTAGGATGGCGTACATTGATAGCAGTATTTAATTTGTATGAAAAAGGGAAAATTCAAAGACTCCATTATTTTTAAAAGTCGCTGAACTAATGTTGTTCAGTTTGACGAGGACGATAGATAATTGTTTTAATTTTTTACCCCCGGTATATACAATGTACTCTATGTATTTAACCGAAAAGTATTAGGGGGGAGACCCACAGTCCCCGGTAAGTGTTAAAAAATATGCCTAAACCATTAAAAACCGAACCATTAAACCGTTAATACCTATACGTTAACTGAGATTAACGAAAGTAAAAGTTAATACACGCGGTTACGCAATATCGCGTCAGTATCGAATTATGGCAAATGGCTATTATGAATTATTTTAAAATGGATTTTTTTAGGCTACGGAATGACGGAGTGGACTGTAGGAATGTACTTTCTACATTTGAAGACCCCCCTTTTACTGATAAGGTGGATAATGTTTTGCCATCGTATTTTGTCGGGGAATTTCGTATTTATCTTGCTTTCCCTTCCAACTTATCAGACAAAATAAAATGGAAAATACTATTCAATAGATCTGTACAAGCTCTAATAACTGGCAATGTTTATTTATAACTGTTTAATATGGTCAAATGCTGCAAGTCCAATTTCGCCTAGGTACTCCACCTATCGGAGGAGCAAAACATCCCCCAGCTTAGACATTATCACTACCTACCTATAGCGCGAACCGACATACAACACGGCACCATTGGCGTATCTAGGGTTATTTTCCGGGGGGGGGGCTGGCCTGTATTTTTGTGTAAATATATCAGTATTATTTCAAATCAGTAGCCCAACATCCTGGGGTGGGCACTAGACCATACTGGGGTGGGCACGGACTACCCGACCCGCCCGGCCCCCCCTCTTTATACGCTTATGCACGGCAGGTTCGGGGGCGGATCTTGTCGGCAGTGCGTGGGCCTTACCAAACCATGGACCAAATTGCCCAATAATAATCCTGTTCACACTGTGGTACTCATCGTGACATTTACTCCCTGTTTCATCATACATGGATTAAATTAATTTGACGGATAAATGTGATGCCGTCTCTGTTTGTTTTGTTCGAATAGACGGAGAAAGCATCACATTTATCCGTCAAATGAAATATCAATCGATGTTTGATCCTTCCGTTGGGTATGACTGCTAATAGAAACAATAATTTCTTGCGTCTGTAAAAACTGAAAATATAAGAAAAATTTTGGGAGAAAGATTTTGTAGAAGCTCGGAGTTTTTAAGTACATGTACAGTCAAGGGCAAAGATATCGACACGGCCTAAGTTACAAAAGTATGTACTTATACACGACCTTAATATTAAGTGCATAAAGTCGTGTATACATATTTTTGTAACTTTAACCGTGTCGATATATTTGCACTTGACTACCTACCTACCTAGGTAGGCAAGTCCGCGGCTATACTTACTCCATTTATTTTAACATTTGAAACTTTACGTTAAAATTTGCACACTTCGCACATTTTAAATGAAACAACGAAACTATTTAAAATTAACTTCTATAATACAAACTAAATTAGCCTAAGCTAGCAATTATCCATACACTCAAAGTACCTACTTAAATACTTATGTTCTAACTCTACCATTATCACTCACGTTTTTATTTCTGAGAAAATAAAACGTAACGTTTAGGGACACTGGGATCTTGGACCAGTTTTCACATGGTGTTTGCGAGTTACATGCGATAGCCCTCATTGGAATGAGCTTTACACCGACGCATCAAACGCTTAATCCGTTATACAACGTAGAAAGCAACCTGTCTCATTCGCTAGAGGCTTGAGTGGCTAGATCGCTACTCTATTAACCCCGATGGCGTAATGCCAGTAATTGTAACTAATGTCACCCTTATGAGATTTGACATTTCGGAGACCTATCATTTATACATCATTGGTGAGCTTTGGCATCATTGCCATACAACGTAGAAAAACGCAGGCCATCCTTATGGCTCACCCATGCCTAATTATAGCAAGCGAGCTTGGGGTGATATTGTAAATATAGATTTTTTAGGATTAGAGTAAGCGTTTAGTTCTATTTTTTATTTTTTTTTGTTATAGTATTTTATAATTAGTATTTATTTTATAAATTAAAACAATGCCTGTATAATATAAAACAAAATAAAGGTAACTAAAACTACATACAAACTAAAATTATAAATAAAAAAGTTGCCCAAAATCACTGCCAGGTGGTAAGGTGCCCAGAAGGCTGGCAGCATTACCACGCTGTATGGCAATGCTTAATCTTTGTGCTAAGAAAAAGCCAGCCCTCTGGTCACCGAAACCGTAATCAATTTGGACGACAACGATTTATAAATATTAAAAGCACTCAAACCCCAAGGACCCATGGTTTCTACCCCAAACGGCTCAAAAATGTAGGCACTACTGATGCCTACATATTTGCGCCGTTTGAGGCATTCCGCAGAGTCTGCAGCGGCACCGGCCCTGTTGGCTGTAGATGGAAGGTGGGACGGCGCGAGTGTGTCGACGCAAGTGGCGTCCCAAACCAACGGCCGTCCCATTTTCCATGGCATGAGCGTCATGCCGTCGGGCCTCTTGCCGTCGTCGCGGACCAAGCCCGAAGGTTCCAAAACGGCTGGTGCTCCGGCACTGACCAAGGCCCGGCGGATAAAATAAAATAAAAAAATAAAACGCCCATGCACGGACCCGTAGCGAGATATGAAAAGTATTTCGTTCCTGTTTTGAGGGCTCCTGCGAAACGATTTGACTGAAAATCTAATATTTTCAAAAGGACAGAATGTTTATGAAAATTGACAGCTGTACTTTTTTTTTCGTTAATTATTGTAATTACACTATTTGTTTGTTTATAAATAAATAATAATAATT
Source organism: Choristoneura fumiferana (assembly GCF_025370935.1). Lineage (NCBI taxonomy): Eukaryota > Metazoa > Arthropoda > Insecta > Lepidoptera > Tortricidae > Choristoneura > Choristoneura fumiferana. The sequence goes on from NC_133500.1 coordinate 2,013,992, forward strand.
ACCGCTGCCCATGGACATCCATAACATAGGCTGAGTTACGGATAAGTTGCCAGCCCTTTGATAAATGAGTAGGCTAATTTTTTGAAGAACCCCAAGTTGTACCGGTACTGAAATACTGGCGCTGCCAGCTTGTTGTTTGTTGCTGGGGGATTCCCCAGTTTTAGGATTTTTTATAGCTGGCACTACTGAGGTTCACGGTCACGGTCCGTTTAGGGGTGACACCCGGGGCTATTTTTCAGGGGTGGCCTGGCCTGGATTCTTGTGTAAAGATATCAGTATAGGTATTATAGAATTTTGAATAGGTAGCCCAACATCCTGGGGTGGGCACTAGACCATACAGGGGTGGGCACGGCCCACCCGGCCCCCCCCTCTATATACGCCTATTCCCCCCCCCCTAGCTACGTCACTGGGCTGGATCGTTAGTTGACAGACCGTATTGACTCTCAGCACCGTGATGCCACTTACTAGATACTTAACGTTACTTATCTTACCTTACGTAACAATCTGCCATCTTTACCACAGTTTACGGTTGGAATGTCGATGTTATCCACCGTTTATGTTGTGGTCACATTCACTTGTGATTAAGACATGCAAGCGTTGCGTCAAAACCGTCCGACTGAAACTACTTAGTACCTATTTGCAACCGAAACCGAATTTCAGTTTATGTTTCAGTTACGGCCGAAACCGAAGCTTAAACTTTTTTTAGATTGTTTTAGTGTACGTATATTATTAAGCTTGCGTTTATTTTGACGACCAGATGGCCTAGTGGTTAGAGAACCTGACTACGAAGCTTGAGGTCCCGGGTTCGATTCCCGTGTCGGGGAAGATATTTGTATGAAAAATACGAATGTTTGTTCTCGGGTCTTGGGTGTTTAATATGTATTTAAGTATGTATCTATCTATATAATTATATTTATCCGTTGCTTAGTACCCATAACACAAGCTTTGCTAAGCTTACTTTGGGACTAGGTCAATTGGTGTGAATTGTCCCTTGATATTTATTTATTTATTTTACCTCTTGTAGATACGTATTTTGTGAAGGCAATTATTCTATAAAGAAAAAATAATGTATTTAAAAACTTTATATTAATTTAGATCTAATAAAGGCCCCTTAGCATGGTGCCCAGCCCAACAGGCTGGCAGCATTCCCTCGTTGAAGGGCGATGACAATACGTTGAGAGAGATAGCTGCCACTGCCAGCCTTTTGGTTTCCGGTAATGTCGACCAGGCGCTTTTGCACTTCTCTAATTAGGTTAGTTTCCATAATTGTATTGATTGTTCGGTAGCTCTAAATAAAATTAGTGCTTAACAATTTTTTGATGTTGAATGACATCGTATCCGAGTTAAATTTACAGAGGAGTACATGAACCTACTGACTGGGACTGGAACCGAAGTCCTAATTTCGATACATATCTGCCGAAACCGAAACCAAATGTAGGTCTGACACAGTGAAAACGAAGGTAAGTACTTTAACGATAAAATCAATTTAAGATTTTTTATTGCGTATGAGTTTCGTTATATAGTGTCAAAGGTCGTAATTTACATAATTTGGTGTCAGTAGGTAGTAGGTAGGTCAACACACAAAAACATTCACTCAAAAAGTCACTTGACTTGTGTAGTTTAAACAGGAGTAGGTATATTTCGTAGAAGAGCTCGATTTTTGCAATCCATTTCTCAATATGTACCTGCTCAATAAATTCTTGGTTCAGCATTATAATCTTATGCCTGTCAGCTTTGAGACCCGGGTCCTAGAGCTCCGGCGTATACTAACTTATCAAAGGTACGTAATTGAGACCAAAGGCCTAACAACTTAGGTATCTGTCTCGACGAATTACCATCGCTATTAAACAAGGTAATACTGACTGTTGTGCACCATGCTACAGAGGCCTTCTTGGATATAAAATAGTTTTAAAAAGCATTTTTAATGAACTACAACTTTACCTTGTTCATCTGCTGCCAATAATAGATTTGTTCTTGCATGACGACATTTCCAGAAAAAAAAACCGTCAAAACAAAAACTTGTAAAACTGATCTAGCACAACTGGACTAGCACATAATACTTGACAGCCACTAAACAGGCCAGCGGCTGACGCCGTACAAACTTGTCAAACTGATCTAGCACAACTGGACTAGCACATAATACTTGACAGCCACTAAACAGGCCAGCGGCTGACGCCGTACAAACTTGTCAAACTGATCTAGCACAACTGGACTAGCACATAATACTTGACAGCCACTAAACAAATTAAGATTGGTTTTTTGGAATCTTTTGTATTTTTATATTTTTATTTCAATTCCAAATTTTACTTTTAGTTAATGGTTGTTAAAAATAATAATACGTTTTCCATTAAAACCATCTAATTTTTTGCTTAGAAACGATATCCTTGTCGGGTGAGCGGTAATTCCCGGTGAAAAGACGGCTTGCATAGATGTCCTAGCGTCGCTGCTTAAGTGAAAGTAGAAAACACAAGCCGGATACGAGGTGCATAGGGAATTCGTGTCCGTTGAAATGTCACGCGGTGACGGATTACCGAGGACCTGGGTTCGATTTGATGGTTTACATTTTTTCTGTGCATCTATAATTCAGTTTAGCACATTATATTTGACAGTCACTAAACAGGCCATTGGCTGGCTGGCGCCGTCCGGCACTCGTCAAAGTTCAAAATACGTTACGTAACTTTGTTTATAAGTTTCGTGGGAACGTTTACAACGTAATAAGTAATTAACGGGTTGAAGTATGAGCCAATTAAACAGGTTTTAGAGGAAAGTAAGCGCGAGAAGTAGATGCTTCAGATTAGTTATTGTTGGTCGGAATTGGTTAAGTTTCTAAATGTAAGTTAAAAGGAGCAAAACAGTTTGCGGACCTTTCATTCGTCGTTTGTTTAAACATTAAAAATTTCACGGTCAATCTTGCGTTTTTTTTTCAATACTCTAATGACTGTCGAAAGCAAAAAATGGTATTGTATAGCAGTTGGTAGTCGGTGCCTTAACATAAGTATCCACATTTCTTAGCAACTAGTATGAAAAAGTGGATAAATAAATCAGGGAACCGACCGTACCTAAATATTAAACACTTATTGATTATTGTTAAATAATCCAAGTTTTAGATTGCGTTTCCACCAGAGATGTGCGAGGATGAGAGGATGTGTTGCGAGGAATATCTTTTTCATGAACCAATAGAAACGCTTCATTTACCTAAGCTCGCACAGCACCGCTCTGTTGAAAACGCAGCCTTAAATGTAGAAGTTAATGCGGATTTCAGTAATATCTTATCGTTTTATAAAAAAAAATGAGATAAAAATGCGGATGTCACGAAATAGTTCCAAATCAGCAAACGCCCGTATTGCGAACATCCCTGCGATCTTCCTTTTGGATAATCTGGTCATAGTGCATTGAAAAAAAAAGTGTAACAAAGTGAAAACCAACAGAATCTTCAGATCAGTCAAAACCTATAAGATATACTTTCTGCTCACATAGAATATACATGACGTAGAAAGTCCGCAAAAAATATAAGTTAGTTGAAGTTAAATATAAGTTAGTACTTATCTAGTAGGTACCTAAGAAATAAATTTGTATTGCAATAAGATGTTATTTTTTTATTTTGACATTGTATAGTTCAATACTCCCGTCGCCAAGTTTTAGCCCATTTAGAGCAAATATATGCAAGGTGGGAATTAAATAACTGAAAATCTTAAAGTTACCGTAAAGTCGGAGTACTTAGGCCCTGAAGGGTAACTTTGGCCCATGTAGTTCAATTTTATTACATATAGTATTAAACAGTTTATGATTAATTGATTTTAAAATAGTCGAAGTAAGAGTAAAATTCTACGTTTTGCTTGCTTTTAACCCAAAACCGGTGCGCGCATTTAACTCACATTTACTTAGCTGGTTTTTTAATACAATTTGCCAATTTTTCCAATTATTAGAGAGGTCTAGCCCCCAGCTCTGGGTTATTTCTGGTGTAAAGGTCATCTAATCGCAGTTCAACGGGGCAACGCGGCAAGTCTATTGGGCACCTTTGCACCTGGTGTGACGCGGAGCGGTTTGTTTGACAGTCAGTGACAGTGACAGACAGTGACAGTGATTTGTATTGCTATTGTTTATAAATTTTGTTATTTATTTGATATCGTGATTTTATTATTTTTGATATTTTTGATTACTGTTATTGCGGTACATACATAAATTAGTTTTATTTAATTTTCCAATAAAATTTACAGAGCTAACCCAGGCATATAAAGTGAAACCTAATGTAAGCTAATACGGATATTCTAGAAGGCTAGACGTGTGTGACCAATGCATGAAAGGGAAAGCCAGACCCTAACCTGTCCGCGGTCCGTTCACCTGAACATTAACATTACCTTTTTAATTAAACTTAGCAAGGTATCGATAACCTTATTAAGTAACAATCAAATGCTGCACGTGTATGTGACTAGCTGTTTAAGTTTCCGTGGTATGTAGCACTTTGAATGTTTCCGTGGGGTGTAGCACTTTGTAAGTTTCGGCGGGTGAGTTACTTTACAAGTTTCCGCGGGATGAAGTACTTTGCGAGTTTCCGTTAGGTTTAGGTGTAGCACTTTGCTTTCCGGGATAATGAGATATTGTAATGGTGTGGTGTTCTGACTTTCAGATATTATTTCAGTCCGAATACATACATACAAACAAAGTTTTTCTCTTCTTTCTATTGTAAAGGTTGCCTGGAGGAGATAGGTAGGAAAACAGGGGATGATTGATTGTTGAAAAAATTGAAACAAAAAAATTTGACCTATAGTCGTCTACCTGATGGGCTTCTATCACTCCTCCTGGCTCGTGCTGAGACACCGACTTCAAACTGGTACCTAGATTAAGGTCAAACAAAAAAGGTATTATTTTTTGCTTTTCAGTTTTTTCGGCGGTTAAATTTTTTTGTTAATTGGTCTCCTCGTAAGACGACAAGTGAACAAGCAGCGACATCGGTTCTGAAACACGCGCCAACATAATTATTCGTTTTACTATTAATTCTATGTTAAGACTTCATCACACGAGCCGACGGCCACTTTCTCAGGCCGCCCTGTAAAATTGGATCATTTGCTCCCTTTCATTACCAGAGGCAATTTGAGATTGAAATTAGCTGACGATCATGCTCATGCTTTAATAAAGCTATAATGAGGCTGTTCCTTCGCTGAAAAGATCGGTAAATATGAAATCTAATTTCGCACATTAATTCCCAAAACCTCAGAGGTGTGACTGATTTTCAACCGACTTCAAAAAAGGAGGAGTTTCTTAATTCGTGTGTATGTTTTTTTTCGTGTGTTTGTTAGGCGATAACTCCGCCAATTGTGGGCCTTATTTTTGTTCTAAAGGACATACTTTTGAGGTGGTCCAATTGACACCCAGTTAGGATCTGATGATGGGATCTTAGAGAAATTGAGGGCGACCCTCGAATTTTTGAAGCACACCTATAACGATTTTGGCATTTTTAACACCAAGTCAAGTATTTACATTCAGAAAGTAGGTATCATTTGGTGAACTGGATCTGATAAAGAAGACCGGTACTCTGTAATAAAATAAATATACCTATGCCGTGTTTGAGCTAAATGGAATCGTTGTAAACCATGAAAAAAAAAAACAATAAAAAATGGAACCGACTTCAAAAACTTTGAAAATAATTTTCTACTCGTTTGAAGTCGGTGCTTCAGCACGAGCCAGCAGGAGTGATTGAAGCCCATACATATAATACAGCGTAGGTGAGATAGACGACTATAGTTCTAGTCCTGCTGGCTCGTGCTGGGGCACCGACTTCAAACGAGTAGAAAATTATTTTAAAAGTTTTTGAAGTCGGTTCCATTTTTTGTTAAAATTTTTGAATCCACAACCTGCTGTTACTGAAACAGTGAGATACGCCTTTGGTCACATCTGCACTTTCATCGGCCTATTTCATCAGATGCGATTACTACTTTCATAGCGAGCATTTGGAAAATTTGCGTATCTTAACCACGAAACACTACAATTGTAACGCAAACCTGACAGATTTAATCTCATGTCACGATTTACCGACAAATCTACAAAATAATGTCTACTAATAAACATAATCCTTCTTTCACGACATAATTATCATTAAAAGATACAATAATTGATGATCACTCGACATATGTCACAGACAATTGGCACGTTAGAGTTATAAATATTTTACTTTTATTTTCAACATTCGCGAAAACTCACGTTTCTCATCAACACGCACGCCCAGATTAACACTTCATTCAATTTCAAGAAGGATAAATTAAAATCCTTAACTATATACAATTAAATGTACCTACCTACAAGTCCTAAATGTACAAGTCTTAAACAATAATAATAACAATAAATCGACTAACACTAGTCTGTAAGACCAATTCTTACTAACAAAAAATATGGAAAATACAAACTGAAATATAGATGCACAGAAAAACCAGAAAAATAAGACCATCACTGGGAATCGAACCCAGGTCCCAGGTTGAGTTTGTATTTTCAATTTAGGTTTTACGGGATGACCGACGACGAATAAAAAATACAAAAAGATTCCAAAAAACCAATCTTAAAAAATATGGACTTTTGTTTGGTTTGGCATAAGTTTTTTTTTATATTATAATTGCGAAAGTGTTGTGTGTTTGTATGTTTGTGAGTTTGTATTTTCACGTCGAAACGGAGCGACGGATCGACGTGATTTCTGGCATAGAGATAGTATGGGACAGAGAGTGACATATGCTAATTTTTATTCCGGAAAAATGCAGTTGCCGAGGGAACAGCGCGCGATAACCGAATTCCGCGCGGGCGGAGCCGCAGGCAAAAGCTAGTGCTGTATTATTTTGAGTTGCTACGCTGTTGATGTGGGAGCGCAAACAGTTTTCACTGATTAATAAACCCGGGACTTACGTAGAAGGTTCTCGAGTGTAGACCGCGGATCGGCAAGCGCAGCGTAGGACGTCCACCAACGAGATGGACGGATGACCTGGTTAAAGTCGCGGGTTCACGGTGGATGCAAGCCGCTTCCAACCGAGGCAACTGGAAGTCTATGGGGGAGGCCTATGTCCAACAGGGGATGTCCTATGGCTGATAAGATGATGATGATTACGTCAAATAGATCAGAAAGTAAAACCTAAAACCCTTTACCTCTCCCTAAAGCTTTTACTTATCAAATACCACTACTGGCCAAGCTGCACCGTAGAGCTCGCGCACCTCGCAGTCGCTCTAGCCACACTAACCGGACTGGTCGTGAACAACAATTGTATCGTACGTCCGTTAAACTTAACTTCGACTTAATTTAGTGATTTAAGTTAAGTTGGACTTAGATTTTGAGTGTGTGATTTTCATTGGATTAAAAGTGTTCTTTTATTAGGTGAGTTATTCTTTATAGTGGTTATTTGGAATGGATCAAAGGGATATTGGGTTGAATTGTTTAGTGGAATTTTGAATAAGATCGGATGAAAAGCGACCAAATAAATATCTACACAAGGTCTAAGGATACATGTAAGGACACGGATCTGTTAAATATTCCAAATACAGAGTAAATTATTCGTTTCGATTCATTCACTTCTTTTAACTGTAGAGTACCTAACTGCTATGAATCAAAGTAGCTGTAAAAAGCTCTTCTTTCCAAAACCGAATCGATTTGTATTGATTACAATTACATAACCTTAACTTACAAGTTGAACAGTGCTTAAGTCCCACACGAGCTACAATTTTCAAAGAAGTAGAAGCAACAAATTAATATTACAGGTCAATTAACACCAATTAACCTAGGTAACTTCCAAATTAAGTAAAGCTTGTGTTATGGGTAGGTACAGTCAAACAAATTGAATCATGACCCAGGGTGGAACCTTTGTGCTACTAATGTCATGCTGACATCTCATACTTTTATCAAGGTAATCATTGACGACCGGATGGCTGAGTGGTTAGAGAACCTGACTACGAAGCTTAAGGTCCCGGGTTCGAATCCCGGCCGGGGCAGATATTTGTATGAATAATACGAATGTTTGTTCTCGGGTCTTGGATGTTTAATATGTATTTAAGTATGTATTTATCTATATAAGTATGTTTATCCGTTGCCTAGTATCCATAGTACAAGCTTTGCTTAGTTTGGGACTAGGTCAATTGGTGTCAAGTGTCCCATGATATTTATTTATTTATTTATAGTGAAATTGTTTATTAAAAGGATCCACCCTGGGTATGAATGTCATGATTCAATTTGTTCAACTGCAAAATAAATCGATAAATAATACATACGAGTAATAAATAGCCCGACGCAAGAACACACATTAGTATTTATCATAACATATCCTCGACCGGTAATCGAACCCGGACCTCCAAGCTTTGTAGCCGGGCACTCTAACTACTGGACTATCCAGTCGTCCTTTTATTACCCTTCTAGTGTTCACTAGCAGGTATTTGCAGCTGAAACCGAAACAGAAAATACCTAATAAATATAAAACTTAAAAGTAGGTATATTTAACGTTTCGTTAATTTTTAGGTACTTCCTATTAATATTATAAACGTGAAATTTTGTGTCTGTTTATTTTTTGTTACCGTTTACCTTTACTTGCCCGAATTTCACTTGCCATACCAACGTTTGCCATAAAATATATAGAACCGTGCTGTTTTTAGGATTTTTTAAAATGTCATCATATAGAATGCAGTAGGTTAGGTTAGGTTAGTTTAAAATCAGCTCTGAAGAAATTACTATTTCAGAAATAAATTACTTTATGGCAAATGAAAATTCTAGAAAACGATACATTCGGTCATATGAAATTCGGGCAAACGATAGAGAACCCCTTATCACGTCTAAATCGCTGCACCGATTTAGGTGAAATTAGGTATACCGATAGTTTGAGTCCCGGGGAAGGACATAGGATAGTTTTTATCCCGGAAAATTGCAGTTCCCGCGGGATAGCGTAAACGAATTCTACGTGGACGGAGTCGCGGACAACCAGTTAGTAAATTACTAAATTACTGTGACTGTGAGATAAGATTGGAGATGAAGTGTATCTCACTCTGTTACAATAGAATAAGGAGTTGGTTTCACTTTTTCTAAGTGTATAATTACCTTGTAACGAGTCTGTTTAATTAAATGATTATAATTAAGTAACAAATATCTTGGGACACCCACCCGACGCCACTTGATCTAGACCCAAAGCAAGTTCCTTTCTTTCTTTCTTTCTTTACATACATACACACGGTACGTCCCATTGCAGATCTTTTAGAAACACAGTGTTTGGGCGGTAGTCCCCGTGCGGCCCAGTGCAAGTAAATTACTTCGCGGATTTGTGCAGGTTTCCTCACAATGGAAAACATTCTACCGTACCGTAAAGCTCGTGGTTTTGTGACAACCCTTCCTTACTTGCGTAGGTAAATACCTATACAGGCTGCGGTATCGCTCAACTTCAAAAAATTCAGAGGTACCTACCTACTACATAGGTTGGATTTGAACCCACGATTTTATGTATTCAAAATTTAGCTCACCGTGAGGTAGATAAATGTCTCATTGTTCGACTATAATAATATCCGATATATGATTCCTTTGTCACCTCTATTGTTAATATGACATTAACAATAGAGGTGACAAAGGAATCATACATAAGACTATAACCTAACCTAACCGACAAAAATTTGGAAATAAAAAAAACGCATTCAAATCGGTCCGCCCGTTTAAGAGATACGGTGCCACAGACTGACACACATAGCGGTCAAACTTATAACACCCGTGTTTTTGCGTTGGGGGTTAAAAATGGCGTAGCTGTAGGTAGCCATTTTAACCAGATTTTTAATGCCATTTTAATAAGACCGCAAACTCGGGCATTTAGCTTAACTGCTTTATTTGTCAGCGACTTGTTTGTTATTGCTTTTTCTAACATAAAAACGTAATTATCTTTTTTACACTATAAGCCTTTCGTGAAAAAGACAGTGAAAACTACATCAAAATCAGCCTGGTCAAGGAAATACAAGAAATGCGACTTTATTATATTAATTTATGTAGAGTTCTAGAATGCCTGAAAATTAAGTGTTTGTTGTAATACAGCACATCGCCCTATCGCGTGCGTTTGCTGCGTTACGTGTTATGCGTGTTTGATGTTACAACAGATGACGATTAACCTCTACGATAATACGCATCTTTTACGCATTAATAATGTAGAATTCAAAAAATAATTCATAAGACGGCAAAAGTATAAATTCATTTATTTTTAAGTGATGTTATTAAGATTCAGATTCGTTTATTTGTCCAAGTAGCTTTAGTCACATTTCCCGTCCCTGACGAAACTTGTTGTGGCTTAGTAGATGCCTATTTGTGATTTGATTATACTTTTATTTTTTGAGATAAATATATTTTTTGTCACATTTACTTGTCATTAAAACTAATTGCATGCGTTACTCCAGTTAGTTGTATAAGTTAGACTTTTCTTTGAACAAGTCCATTTCCATTTCCGTGTACCTAATTCAAAGAACTGCTTTAATCTGGTCTTAAACGTATTCAAACGAACTTCTAAGTCCACGCAATCAAAAAAGACGTTTCATTAAAAAAGGTGTTTCAGTACAAATTGCCTTAACCGAGAAATTTATAGGGTACTTTCAGCTGTCCTAGAAACTTAAAATTTTGTATGATGATAGTTCTTATACGTAGCACAATCAATAACAAAAATCTGAAAATCATAATTATTCATGTCTGACTGTCTTGTCTCTGTCAATAAACCATCTAAAATTACCCTTATTGACATTAGGAGACATTTGGCCGGTTTTTTTTTATTAATACTGCTGACTTAATCACCATCCAGTGCGATACAACAAAAATCAGCTAACCATGTGGATCGAACCCGGGACCTCAAGCTTCATAGTCAGGTTCTCTAACCACTTTGCTATCCGGTCATAAAATGTCATAGAATTTATTTGAAAAAAAAACTGAGTCGGTTGCTGCACTTGCTATAAAATCAGTAGGGTTACTACGAAATTCGGAAATCGAAGTTCGTATCGTACCGCCCCTCTCACTCTCGTATGAAATAATATTAGCGTCAGCGGGACGGTACCATACGAACTTCGATTTTGGAATGTCGTCGTCAGCGGGACGGTACCATACGAACTTCGATTTTGGAATGTCGTCGTCAGCGGGACGGTACCATACGAACTTCGATTTTGGAATGTCGTCGTCAGCGGGACGGTACCATACGACTTCTGACGTCACTTTTTCATGGCATCGCGTTTGTACCAAACCTTTCTGTGATAACAAAGCAAAGATACAACTCGGCATTTTCATTTCAAGTGTACCCTTAATTTTTTTATTTCAAAATTAGATAATGCGTTCTACTTACTCAGAATCACGAGCACTAATGATTGCGGCGAAGAAAAAAATGTAACCAATTTTGCATACGATTTTTAACCCCCGGCGCAAAAAGAGGGGTGTTATAAATTTGACCGCTATGTGTGTCTGTCTGTCTGTGGCACCGTAGCTCTTAAACGGGGGAACCGATTTGAATGCGGTTTCTTTTATTGGAAAGTAGGTTTTCTAGCGATGGTTCTTAGACATGTTTTATCAAAATCGGTTCAGTCGTTTTTCAGATATTGAATTTTGAAGTGACAATGTCGGGGGTTTTCCAACTTTTTGTTGGTTAGATTATTATGTGTCCATTTCGTAACGACCCATATAAACTGTTCGAAAAAAAGTCACAAAACTGACAAACAAAATAGGTTAACTTTTTTTTGTCCAAATCAAATAGCTGATGATTCTGAGTAAGACCTCAAAGTTAACTAATTCCGAAAAAAAAGTACAGAGGTAGGTACATTCCAACACGCCCACCCAATTCAATCCAGTCACACATGCTCGGCTGCCAATGCATTTTAAAAACGAATAACCAGTTATTATCTGTGTGGTTGAGTGACTATACTCAGTCAGTGCAGCAATTAACGAGATTGCTCATAAATTGATACCGTTACCATATCCATACCAATATTATAAATGGCAAAGTGCCTTTCTGTCTGTTATCTCTTCACACTTAAACCTCTGATTTAGATGAAATTGGTGTAGATAGTTTAAGTCAATTAAGAATTCATTCGATTGAGATCATCTCGTTTGAATTTTCATCCCCACTGCTGGGCACAGGCATCCTGTCAGAATAGCAGCGCTTGAGCCGTACTTCCCATGTGGGCCTGGTTGACATAAGTACACACCGTTGCATTGTTCCACAGGTTCGCGTAAGTTTGTTTCCTCATGATGTTTTCCTTCACCGTAATGCTTGTGGTAAACTTCGAATGTAAAGTAGAAGGTATATGAACAAATATCAAAATTGGTTTCCAATAATTGACTGGTTTACCTACTCAAACAATAGTAAGAAGAAATGGT
>NC_133500.1:2026428-2073743 GCF_025370935.1 Choristoneura fumiferana
TGGTTCAGCATAAGCGAGTCCACGCAGCGAGTCGCGAGGCCTACACTTAAGCCGAGTATAGACCTGCAAGAAAAATCGTGCAAGTTGCGCATTGCGGCGCTCGATTGACCACTACAAACTCGTTAGCTTTACGGCCTCGCAATGTAATGCAACTTGCACGATTTTCTTGCAAGTCTAAACTCGGCTTAACGCTTTATACTTATTTATTTATTTAAATTACGGCACTATTGTTACTACTAAAATAGATCTGTAAAATAAAATATAACACTTGCTCAAATAACAAATACTATTAGTAACATTTTAGCGCTGTTTTCCTTAGACTTTTTAAGAACTGAACTAGAAGTATGCAACGTTTCCTAATGTAGATAAAAATTTAAAACAACTTCCAACTTTGACAGTGTGCTGTGAATTATCGCAGTCCCCTTGGTGTCATTTGTAAAGTTCAGGACAAGTTCGGTCACGAGGGGTATTGTGGGAGATGCAAGTTCGCTTCTTCCTATGAGAAGTAAGGACGTTTCGAGACTGATGAAGTTTCCCTCGTCGCTTTTAATGTATTTTTTGGTATCAGACCAAATACTATTTCAAGGAAAACTGTGTCAGCAAGTTGTTTAGTTTAAAATTAATAGTGGAATAAAATCTGAGCAGAAGCGAAAGCGTAATTATATGGTAAGTTCTGCACAAATAAATAACTCCCGCGTGTATCAACATCAATTCTGATCATTTATTTTTATTTACTTATATATAATAATATTGTAAGCAATAAGTTTGCAAAGGGGTGCAAAACTGCTAGAATTAAATGAAGACTAATTAATTATTTAATTTTCCTACTAGGTGCTAACAAGTAAATAAACATTATTATTTTGAATTAACACAATACACGCGCATGTACGTGCACAAAAACACACACACACACACACACACACACACATACATATACACATACGCGTTGCATAGTCACAGAAATGGACTAGTCACAATAAAGCGAAACAGCAACATTTTTACTTACCTATCACTACTAATATTAGCTGTTATGTAAAAAATGCTGCTATTTCGCTTTATTTATACCAGGAGTTAGTTTTATGTAAAGCTAAAGTTAGTTAATTGGTAGTAACATTAGTTAAATAGTTGATTAGCAAAAAGAAAGGCAACAAAGAGACAGAGCTGATTGAGTTTCTTACATTTCGCGTACGAGTACGTATTAGGTAGAAGTTTTAATTGAGTTTTTGCAACATCCTTTACTTTTGATGGTAGGTAATGGCGCAGATTTACCTCCTTTAAGCCCATTATGTTTAACGAATTTCCTTGATTAAATGTTGTTCTAATAACTCTAGTTATAGGTTCGGAGAAAAGGTCTGACGATACGGTAAGAAATGAAAGATATATGTATTATATTTATATTTATTTCTGGTGCAAAGGCTGTTCATAGCTATTCAACGTGGTATTGCCGTGAGCGTTATGGACACTTTTGTACAGGGAATGACAAGGGGAGAGTTATTTGACTAAGTTACTTTTGCTTATTGATAAATATAAATAAATATTTTTATTAATTACTTAATTATTTATTGAGAGTTATGCTCGAAGTTTCTTCGCGAGATAAAATCCGGATATACCTAGAATCGAAGAACTAGTGTCACCGACATAGCGGCAATAGGCGGGCCACATCGCTCGAGAAAAAATAACCGTTGAAGGAGCAAGGATAAATTATCATTCATTCATTTATTCATTCAATTCGCAGCGTTGGCCGGTCTCCCACTAAGTGGACCGACGATACCGCGAGAGTTCCGGGTTACCACAACAAGTTGTCGTTCATTGTGGCGTTCTAAGGGGGGACTTTGTTTAGCAGTGGACCTATTCTAGCTGATGTTATTATACTCAGTACAATGATATTCATCAAAGTCTGAAAAAGGACAAAACAAAGCTGAGGTGTAAATATATCATAATAATATACATTCCAAATAACACGTTACACATTGTCTTGAAAAGATATCACTACTTGCCGCTAACTCCTCACTCTGTCTTCACTTCACTTTTAATGAGTATCGTATCTTTGTGATTTTTAGCAAAATTATTGTACACTGAGGTAATAACTAATAGAGTAGTAATATGGGCTCTACAGCATATATAGCGAGTTGGGCTGTACGAACAGTCTAGATCAAGGATATATAAACACTACCTTGTCATAATTTATATGTCTTCTTACAATTTTTGCAATACAAAAGTATAAACATAAAGACAGCGACAAGATTGTAAACACCCTTTATCCTTACATGGAACAAAGCAATTTTGATTATTAGAATTATGATGATTATTTTTTTTTTTCATAAAAAACAAGTTTGTATTAATTATGGTATTATTCACTATGCCATGAAACCACTAAAAATTTTTTTTCAATATGGATCATAACATCTGCTTATTAAGGGGCTATTAGATGTTAACAAATACTCCTTTGGCTTATCTTTTCTTTTAATTGAGCCTAATTCTAGTGTCTTGATTAACTAAGAGTGGCATTGATCACTTTTTTACAATGTGGTCTAATTCCAAAACCATTTCGAGGAAAAGGTTTATTAAATAATTTTATAATACTTTTGTAAAAAAATACTATTTAATCGTGTTTGACTTTCAAAGTTAATAAACGTTATATAACTAATCCGCTAATATTTTAACACTGCCAGGTGACAGAAGACTCTACGTTTTTTTAAATAATTGTGATGGGCAACGAAAAACGTAGTTTTTAACGCCTTGGCAACATATAGCTATGTATCCGGTAACTTCTAAACAGGGTAAAAAATTTAAATTTCAACTAAAACCAAAATCCTTCAAATACGTGTCTTAAATTCGCCTATTTTATGAAAAAAATATGTAATAAAAATAAACATTGTTTTTTTTTGACCAATGCCAATTGCCAAAGTGGCTCGTTCATGTATCAAATATAAGATTATAAAGTAATTTTTACTCTATTGGTTACTGCTGCACCTTCAGTGAATAAAAGTTTGCATCAAACGAAAATATTACATTCATTTTTGAACTAAATTCCGCTGAAGAATTCGTATTTTAGCTTCGAACACAAACGGCCATTATTGTGTTTTGCGTGATTTACTCTTCGCAATTCCTCTTGTCATTGAGAAACAGATTTATTGAGAGCTCCCGGTTTTTCATAGATGTCGGAAAATAATTTTCATTCCTATTGCTTCTGCTTTTTTATACCTAGGTACGTCATTTTCATGAGACATTTGAACTAACATTAACTACAATGTTTCCTACAATATACGAAATAAAATAGTATGCTCACTCTAGTATAATTAAATAAGGTCGAATTGTATTTCATTTCGTGATAAATTCGCCCCCTTTTTCGTCGCTACACTATAAGAAAGAATTAAATAACGTCTAGTCTCAATAGACTCTTAATTACTTAATAATGAGATGAATTCAAAATCTTTCAGCCATCAAATCAAGTCCATTCAAATTAAAATGTAAAAAAATTCAATTAAGAGACCTTAAGCAAAGCGGAAGGACTCCAATTAAAACTATGTCTTCGTTGAAAAACTGGCAAGAGGTAAAGAGGATAGACAGTCGAGCACTGAAAAGCACTTTACGGCCGGTAAAATTAAGGTTTCAAAGGATTGGAATATCGTCAAATTAAAGCGAATTCGCAATAGAAAAAAATATACGAAGACCAACGGAAAACACCCTTGAGTTAATGAATAACTCTTTCACGAAATGTATTTAATGATTACCGAAAATTAATCTGTTTGAACCGTTTTCATTATTCATTATAATTTGAAATTTAAATTTTCCTTATTTTGACGAGGAAGGTTTCAGGTAACACGGCTATTGATGCCACCAAATTAGACATTTACCTACTCAAGCAATGTCTTTTCAGTATTTCTTATTTATAAGATAAACGTACGAGTGTTCGGTCACTGTCCCAATAGTTGACATTTTAAATTTTATTTCATTAGCAATAGAGGACACCAAGGTCTCATTTATTTATTTTTTCACTAGCGTTTACCCGCGGCTTCGCACGCTTAAATCATTAGACACAGCAGTTGAATCGAAATTCCGGGATTTTATTAAATTCTCGTAGGAATTCCCTAAAATTACAGTGTGGTTTTGAATATGCCAAATTTCATGACCCAGCTCTAAACCAGCGGTTATTACATGATTTTATCCCTATCCCGTGGGAATATTGGGATAAAAAGTAGCCTATGTGTTATTCCAGATGTCCAGCTATATACGTATCAAATTTCATGACTCTAAGCCTAGCGGTTATTATTTCAAGATTTTATCCCTATCCCGAGGGAACATTGAGATAAAAAGTTGCCTATGTATTTCAGATATCCAGCTATCTACATACCAAATTTCATGACTCTAAGCCCAGCGGTTGTTATTTCAAAATTTTATCCCTATCCTGTGGGAATATCAGAATAAAAAGTAGCTTATGTGTTATTCCAGACGTCCAGGAACCGACATACAAAATTTCATGACTCTAAGCCCAGCGGTTGTTATTTCAAGATTTCATCCCTTTCCCGTGAGAATATTGCGATAAAAAGTATTCTATGTTTTAATCCAGGTTATATTAAGCTAACTTTTTGCCAAATTTTATCAAAATCCGTCCAGCCGTTTCAGCGTGAAGAAGTAACAAACATTATAATCATTCACTCACTCACAAACTTTCACGTTTATAATATTAGTAGGATTCATTTATTTTCTTGCAGGTGGTAGAACCTTGTGCAAGGTCCGCCCGGTTTGCTACCACTGTCTTGCTCGCTAATCCTGCCGTGAAGCAGCAGTGCTTGCACTGTTGTATTTCGGCGTGGAGGGTAAGACAGCAGGTGAAATTACTGGCACTTGAGGTATCCCATCTTAGGCCTCTGGGTTGGCAACGCATCTGCAATACCCTGGTGTTGCAGATGTTTATGGGCGGTGGTGATCTCTTACCATCAGGAGACAAACTTGCTCGTTTTCCATCCACTAGAATAAAAAATAAAATAAATGTGTACTCGTATTATAGTGTCGAGCTCTCGGACTTTTACCTTAATTAAGGCAACAATAGTGCACTATGTTTGAAACAAATCGACCAATTTGTGATGATACTTTAAATCGACTTAGGGCCGGTTTCACCACCAATTGATTATTAATTTTATTTGACGGATAAAGTGATGCCGTCTATTCGAACAAAACAACCAGAGACGGCATTACATTTATTCGTCAGATAAATTTAATCAATGGATGGTAAAACAGGGGGTAACCTCCTTTTTTAGGGTTCCGTAGTCAACTAGGAACCCTTATAGTTTCGCCATGTCTGTCTGTCGGTCTGTCCGCGGGTAAGCTCAGAGACCGTTCGTACTAGAAAGCTGTAATTTGACATGAATATACATATCAGTCACGCCGACAAAGTGGTACAAAAAAAAAATTAAAACGATTTTTTTAGGGTACCTCCCATACACGAAAAGTGCGGGTGATTTTTTTTCTCGACTAACCCTATATTGTGGGGTATCGTTGGATAGGTCTTCTAAAACCATTGGGGGTTGCTAAGACAATTTTTCTATTCAGTGATCTGTTTGCGAAATATTCAACTTTAGAGTGCAAATTTTCATTGAAATCGAGCCCCCCAACCCCTCAAATCTAAACTGTTGGGTGGAAAAATTGGAAAAAATTCAGAATGGTAGTAAATTTATATCAAATTT
This sequence comes from Choristoneura fumiferana, assembly GCF_025370935.1. Taxonomy (NCBI): domain Eukaryota; kingdom Metazoa; phylum Arthropoda; class Insecta; order Lepidoptera; family Tortricidae; genus Choristoneura; species Choristoneura fumiferana. The sequence continues at coordinate 2,032,116 of NC_133500.1, forward strand.
ACAAGGAAAGTTATAGCGGCTAAGATTTCTTGAGAATTACCTGAAGATTTAAGAGTAAATAGCAGCCTAAGGTATAAAATATACCTAAACTTGGAAGATTCAGTACACAATACGAAATCCTTAGCAAAATATTATTTGATATTTTAGTACTTAATGGCTACGGAACCCTATACTGGGCGTGTACGACACGCTCTTGGCCGGTTTTTTATTTAATTGATTGTTAAGCCTCTATTATTTTCGCATATGCTTATCTTTATTTTTCAATTTGTCACTTGACTTATACAGAAACCAAACACAAAATGTATGTACATAAATAAATAATAAATAAAATATTATGGAACACTTGACACCAATTGACCCAGTCCCAAACTAAGCAAAGCTTGTACTATGGATACTAGGCAACGGATTAACATACTTATATAGACAAATAAATACATATTAAACATCCAAGACCCGAGAACAAACATTCGTATTATTCATACAAATATCTGCCCCGGCCGGGAATCGAACCCGGGACCTCAAGCTTCGAAGTGTAGCCTCAACCTGAGTTCTCTAACCACTTGGCCATTTGGTCGTCAAGTTACATAGTTTACAGACTTTTACTTACGAACAAAGTTCTAACTGACCACTAAAATTGAACGAAGCCTTTATATTGCGTTGCCTATGGCAAAAATGGGTTAGAAACGGTCAGTATTATGTAGTTTCATAGTGTCTTGTACTTGTAATGCTGTATATAACGTGACCAGACGTCCCGTTTTGAAAGGGACTGTCCCTTTTTTGATTACGAGTCCCGGTGACCCCAAAATAAAAACCTAGACGCAAAATAGACCCGTTTTCAAAAATCGCACAAAATTTAAGAGCCTAGCCGGCGGGCCGGACCTGAGCGGTTTGCGGGAGTGAGACCGCATCGTCGGTCGACACGACGGTAGCTAATGTCATCGCTCGAGCGCGCTATTGGTTGAATATTATTGTTTTTGACGAATTTTCATTAATTTCTAACTACATTACACCGTATACAGTACACAGAATCTAAACTTAATTATGCACTTCGTAATAATATAGGTGCTTTACTATACTGCTATTTTGTTTCTTCTCATGTTGTAGAGAAATAAACTTTTTAACAAATTATATAATATAGCTCTATTCTATCTCAGATTAGGACTATTTTTACGTACAGTCACCAGCATTAATATCTGCTACAGCGTGCAAAAATATCTGACACGTCCTTCCGGCCCCAGAAATAGAGTCGTATCAGATATTGGTGCTGGTGACTGTACCTTACTCTGGAAAAGTGAAAAGTTTCCACACGACGGAGACTAAGTTGCTGCTGCAAAAGGGAACTGCTAGTTAGGTATATTATTCGAGTGTGCACTTTATTGTACCATTCAGATTTATTATGTTAATGCATCAACTATAAATGCGTGTTTTCATGAGCCATGTTTTTTGCGCTTGACTTGACCTAAACGCGTATAAAGCTGGCATAAAGTGTTAATAAATCTCTTTTAGTGGCGTGGTGTCAGTGTTTCTAGGCCATAAACACGGACACCGGTCAACAAACAATGTGCTTCGTGTTGAAGAAGAGCCATTCATTGTTCCGGCAAAAAGTGCTAACGCCCAGTGGCCGCTTATTGTAAGACTGGGTAGATTTACCTATGTCGTTTTGTACCGCGCCGTTCAGCATTTGGTATTTTAGCGGAGTACAAAACGTTGGACACTAAAAGTTAATAAAGTATGTTAGCATGTTTAACTGTTAGTTGTACATAAAACACTTTTTTATTTCCTTATTGTATAATAAAGAGTATATTATTATGTAAAAACACAAAAATACACTATATCATTGAGAAATAGATGTGCTTGGGGTAACTTAACAAAAAACGTATCTGTCACGTTAACCTTTATTTCTTTTATTAATTAAACAACTATACCTACCTAGCTGCTTAAATCATCTTTTTGTAAGTAAATGCCATTAGTCAATGATGATGATAAGGTAAATATTGACAGAACAATAGAAACAAAAACACCATGCGACAGATGATTATGCTTGACTTCGTCGGATTATACATATAATCATTACTTAAATGTCACTGACCGGTTATGAGCAAAAATAAATAAAATAAATTTATGTTTCATTTTCGTTTGGCAAAGGAAAATGTCAAGTAAAAGGTGTCTATGAACAAGAGGGGAACACGTTTAACTATTTTGTAAAAACTGTACCTACACGCTTGTAATAGTCCTAAGAGTCGCCTTATTTGAATTACAGAAAAAGACTTTTCATGTTATAAGAATGCTTAGTATAATGATAACATATCTAACAGCTCCCAAGGGACCTCAATTCAAACAAAGGTAATATAACGTGAAATTTAAGGCCAAATAAGAAAAATAACATAAAAGTGCTTTTTATCTCTTACTCTCGAGAGGAGACTTGGAAATATAATAAATCCAATAATACCACAGATGTCAGGTTACTGTGATGTTGGGTTTTTGTTCTTGTTTATCATTTAAAGTGCCTTTTGAGCATCCGACGAGGTACTTACCACAACGTACGTCGCTTCAACTCCTCGACAATTACTTGGAAAACAGGGGGAAATAAAGACATGATTCTCTGTAAATTAATTAACCATTACATTATGCAATAGAATTTCCGTTCAGGGATCTAACTAAATTGCCATGGAAATTTTTACATGTACATCGTGGTCTTTATTTGAGTGGTATAAAAATAACCGTACAAAATTTCATGTCTTTAGTCTGGGCGGTTGAAATTTCGGGATTTTACCTATTTACGTCGGGTTCAAGTTCAAGTTATATAAAAACGTTAGATATAATTTCATATTATAAACGTTCATTATGTATAATTACATTATATATAACATGAAACACTATAATTTCATTAAGTATAGCGTTCGATTAGTATAACAGTTGTTTTATATACTTTTATAAGAAATAACATGTTTGTGGCTAAATTCATATTATATAACATACATAAGGTATACCGCTTATAATACGTAATAACTTCTTATATAACATTAATATGATATACTATCACGTGATATATTTTGTTACTAAAATACTTGGTAAATTTTAAACTATTAAAACCAGAAAATTTGGTGTTTATCACCCTTTAATTTTTGTATTGCAAAGTTTTACTTCAAAATTTGTGCTAGCGAGCGAAGCGAGCGAGCAAGACGGTTCGGAACTGAAGCGACTTGGATAGTTTAGGTTCAGAAAGCTAAGGCGGGAGCGAAGCGGAGCGTAGCTCCCGCCTTAGCCTTCGATGTTAGGTTTTTTTTATAGCAGCGAGGAAACCGTAAAAGTGTTTTTTTTATTTATTTATATTTTTGAGCGTTATAGTTTCCGTTGTAAGATTAAATGAATGTTATATGTTGTTGTTGTTAGAGGTTGCGAATATTATATAATTTGATCGTTATACTCAATGTATTTATGTCCATAGCTAATTACATAATGAAACACATTTTATTTTTTATTTGACTGTATGGCAAAAGAGCAAGTGGGTCTCCTGATGGTAAGAGATCACCACCGCCCATAAACATCTGCAACACCAGGGGTTTTGCTGATGTGTTGCCAACCTAAAGGGCTAACATGGAATATCTCAAGTGCCAGTAATTTCACCGGCTGTCTTACTCTCCACGCCGAAACACAACAGTGCAAGCACTGCTGCTTCACGGTAGGATTAGCGAGCAAGATGGTGGTAGCAATCCGGGCGGACCTTGCACAAGGTCCTGCCACCTGAGTATTGGAATAAGAACCTAGTTATCACTTTGAACCGCAGGATAAAATTAAATTATCCCAAAATAGCATTTTTTGTATCACTGAATAACCTAACCATCAAAAAGTTGGAAAACCCCTGACTTTGTCAATTCAAAGTTCAACATCTCAAAAACTGCTGAATCGATTTTGATGAAACATGTCTAAGAGTCATCGCAAGAAAATCTGCTTTCAAATAAAAAATCGCATTCAAATCGGTCTACCTGTTAAAGAGCTACGGTGTCACAGACAGACAGACAGACAAACATATCGGTCAAACTTATAACACCCCTCTTTTTGCGTCGGGGGTTGAAAATTAAGATAAAAGATAGACTTTATCAATCATCTACTCCTTTCAGAAAAAAACATTGACTACTTTCCGAGAAGCAAGTTCAAAGAGATAACAACAACAAACCTTAAAACTTTTATAAACAAAGCAGTGGCCTTTAAAATGAAATCCAATTTTGCTACAACCCATTTGTATGCGTACAATATTGATGAAAATGCGACTTATCTTCCAGTTCGTGTTTTAAACAACTTTCGGAAGCTGTAACCGGTCATAAAAATGCACAGTCGATAAAAATCTGACGTAAAACTTGGCGAAGAAAGTGAGATGAGGATAATTGAAAAACCTGATCTCTCATTAAAATCTCGTCCGTCCTTTTTAGAATTATACGCCATATCTCAGTCACGTTCCTGTTCCAGCCAGTTTTATGAGTCCAGTCTTTTCTACGAATTATCGCATTGTTTTAAAGAGCCGATGTGAAGTTGGTTGTTTGTTCACCAAAGAGATTTAAAAACTTTGATTGGAAATATTAAAGGAAAACTAGCTGACCCGGCAAACATTGTTCTGCCATATAAAAAAGTGGGGGTCGGAGCGTAAAAAATATTTAACTATCTATTCTGATACCTACCAAATATTACACAAAAAAAGAACAATCATAAATATCAGTAGAGCAGTTTCAGAGAAACGCAACTACACAAAATTTTTATGTACAAAAAATACGTAAACTTTTATGAACATACTTAAACAAAGATACACAATTACGTAGTAACTAAAATAAATAATGGCAATTCAGAATGTATTCAAAAACAGCTCATTTTGTCTGTTGGAAAAGCTTTGAGGCATAAAATTCTTTTGCCGTTGTACATGAAATGCACGAAACTCAAAGGCCCTTTACGCATCCGAACGAAAACGGTTTTCGATGAAAAATTTATTGAAAAATTTACAATGACAAATTAAACGCACTATTTTTTTATAAATATGTCTAAGGCGCAAAAATTTAAGCCGCAATTTTTTTACCGTAAGTAGGTACTTTACGATTTGACAATTTGTTGATGTTTATAATGCCAAGTAAGCTGCGCAACATGTTTATGAAAATATTTACAGGTTAGGAGTATTTTGAGTCTAATTTTGATGTGTGATGGGTTGTGATATACTATGAGAAACACTGAGCCCTTCAGCTGACCAGGTACTATGACTGTGATAAACTGGGTGTTTTCTCTGGCTGGAATAGCAAACGTGTTCAAGTAGTTTTAATTAAATCAGTGTGGAAATTTTCTTTACGCTGCTTTCTGAAGTTCAGAGTTGATTGTACAAGCATTGTGCAGTCAAGTGTAAAAATATTAACTATTCAAAATTTCAAAAATAAGTACCACGGACTAATAAGTACTAAGGCCGTAGTAACATATTTTGAGTGGTTCGAACAGATACTTATTTGTGCACTTGACGTACGTAGGTACAGCTAACATACGGCAAAACAAAAACGAAACGCCTACGGCTCCCGAGCGACCATGTCTAATGCAAAGTTCCATTTACATGTCTATTTTTTAAATTTTAGAACCTAGAACATTTAAATATTTTAACTACGAACGCATATAATTTTCATAGTCATAATATTGATGTATTGTTTATATTACAGGCAAGAACCAGTACGAAATTGCTGGCACTACATCCATGAGCAGAAAATAATGAAACGACGTTGCGTTTCAAAAGGCTTTTCGCAACACGCGACGAAACAGCCTAAATCAGGGTTACCAGCTAGAATTATTAAAAGACACAATACCAATTTAACAATGGATTTTTCTAACAAGTCGTGCTCTGCGTGGATAAGTGGAGAAGGAAAGACGACTCCAGAGTGGATGACTCTTTCCATATAGCCAAAAGGCCGAATGACTAAAAGAAGAACAACGAAAACTGTAAAGAACCCCAAAATACATTCTAATTCAAAAACATTTAATTCAGACCCTGTCTTTACTTAGAATAAATATTCTTCACTATTTAAGAGGTAAGAACAAAAAACACTCGAGCCTCGATTTGATGTAAGGGCCAACTTACTATGGAAACCCGACTATGGCCTTTAATTTTTTTACATAATAAATTACGAAATTATTAGGCAAAATGAAAATATAGTTTCTCAGTATGGGAATGGTAAGCTAACATATTTAAGAAGCATTTATGAACGAGGGGGTAGAAATGTTAATAGTCAGTGGATAACCCTAACCTAAATGCACTACGAACTTTAATGCTGCCTTGGCGTGTTAGAAAAAAGTTTAAAAGATCGTCCGATAAATAATTGGTGCCGGTGTGATTTGTGTGGAACTCGAACAGTGTTTTATTTGATTACGTAATTATTTCTGTAATGATAAAGTATTTTCCATATATATTATTACAAAACCACCTATGGTAAATGGATAAAGCAAGACCTCTCTTACAGTATGTACATAGTAGGTGCCGGCCGCCGGAGAGCGGCCAAAGATGATGAGTCAGACCAAAATAATTATACTCGTAAGACGACTTGAACGTGCGTTCTAGACTGGCCTAACACAAAGCGCTAAACTGGGAGGCACCTACAGCAGTTGCAGAATGACAAAATTGCGGACGTTCTTACAAAAAGATAGGTACCTACGGAACAAATTTTCTACATGCACAGCACCGCTTAGACGTTGTGCAGTAGTGTGTAGTATACCTTCTTAGAAGTTTCGTGCATCTCGTATTTTCTATGAACTTCTGACTGTGTTTGTGCATTTTAATATGTTAATTGAATTAATCAAACTTCACGCTGTACTAGGTAAGCTCGCGATAGTTAAATTCAAATTCAAAGAAGTAGTAGGAGGAATAGGCACTTTTACACGTCATTTTTAGGGTTCCATACCTCGAAAGGAAAAAAACGGAACTCTAATATAGGATCACTTTGTTGTCCGTCCCTCCGTCTGTCAAGACCCTTTTTCTCAGGAACGCGTGGAGGTATCAAGCTGAAATTTATATCGAATACTCAGGTCTACTGTCCCTTGGAGCTGTGAAAAAATCAAACTTCTAAGCCAACGCAATCATAAGATACAGCCGTTTATGCCGCAAATTTCCGCAAATTTTCGAAACTCGCAAGGGAATCAAAACCTACAGGGTACTTCCCGTGAACTCAGGATCTTGAGGTACGAAGCAACGCTTACAGCACGATAAAGGAAAAATTGCGAAAACCGTAAATTTTTAGTTACATCATAATAATAAAAATATTTTATATAGTTTTAAAGTTACTATCTACAGATTTGTACGGAACCCTCGGTGCACGAGTCTGACTCGCACTTGGCCGTTTTTTTTAAACAACCAGCACTTTCGTAAAGACCATCATTGCCAAGAAGAATGCGCAGCAGCCCTCTCATTCTGATAGGAGGCCTGTGCCCAGCCAGTGGAACGTATATAGGCTGGGATGATGATTACAGAATAAGTAAGTACTGATTCTGTTCGTTAAAGTAATAAAATTATTAGGTATCTCATAAAAGTAGGTACTGTGGTGACTGTAACTTGGTAAGAGCTTAGGTAATGGGGATCTACGCGCGTGACTTTAAACTCAGATCAAGTAAACAATATATTTCTTCAATTATTTATATTTTATTGTAGAACTTGGTAGCACTTATAAATACATTTACATAGATGGTTCCAGCCGCTCAGGCTGTCGGGAGCAATCTGTGCTCCGACATGTATACCGCTGTCAATCGTTTGGAGGTAAAGATGAAAATAAAGTTGCGGTTGGTAAACAAGACGGAGGTAGCTACTGGAGTTTGTATTAAAAACCGTCTAAGCACAATGAAAACCTGAGTTTGTTGAGTATGTTTTTGAATTAAACTTCGTCTAAGCGCGGGTTGGGGTACGCAGAAAAATAAATATTGGTCTTGTAAAATTTTCATGATTGACACTAAATAACCATGACCCAAAGTAAGCAAAGCTAAATAATAAAAAGCTGTAATAAACCTAAAAAACAAGACACACACTTACAAGAATTACCTCATACATAATAGAGACGAGAACTATTAGACTACGGTATTTTTTCAAAATAATTACATAAGTAAGTCACTATATTATTCAAGCTCCATTAACAACACACTTAAGTTAGACCACAATACAATATAAAAATACTACCATTATACATAATAAAGTCAATCTAACCTATCAGGTGGTCAGTTTTACCACCTGCCAGCGGTATACAGTCGTTCCTACAGTACCTACCGAACATTGTTCTAACGAAAAATAAACTGAAGTAAGGGACAAACTTCAGTTTACCGTTGGAAAACTGTTGGCCTCTTACATAAAGATAGGTCAATGGTTAATTTGCCAACTGCAAATAAGTTTGCAATCGCAGAAAATAATAATATTTTGTATTGTACACCTACATATTAACGACATACAAATTTTTTCTTAGTTGTGCTATAAAACTGCTTTCATAAGGTAAACGTCCAAGTTTTCGACACCCTAATGCGCAGTAGATGACACTCCGCTGTCACCTGTATTGCTAATGTCATAAAATTAAAGATGGCAACTACTGGAGCAGTGACGAGCACTCGCATGTTTACCTTACATAATTTGACGTTTTATTCTTGTAGGTACAATCTATTATTTTTCAGTTGCTGTTCCGTTACTGTACTTTCTGTGTCATTGTCATAGCATACCCGCAGCTGCTCGTACGGTTAACGTCCACAAGAAAGTTTTCCTTTCTGTTTGATTTAAGAACCCAAAGCTTTAATGGGGATCGGGGTTAGTTAACAAATCGTTACCTCGCTATGTACGTACATTAAAAGTCAGGCCACGTCCACCCCTCGTTTACGTTTGGTTTGAGGATTTCAAATCGGTTGACTTCGTCTGAATTTTTTTAAGGGGATTCCAAGCCCCAATGACTTTCGATCTGAATTCCTTAGTTTTCTAATGTTTTTTGTAGCTTATGATATTAACAACAACGGCTTTAAGCAATATAGTATCCCATATTTACTTCAAAGTTCATTGTTTTCGAGATATTTGGCATCAAAGTTGAATAGTTTTAGGCCAAAAAACTGGTTTTCTGTCCATAACTTTTGTGTTCATTGATTTCAAATGAAAACCCTCGACCAGTTTTTAGAGACGTCAAAAACGAACCCAAATATGCAGATTTTGTATATTTTAGATCTTTCACTTCAATAAAGATACTAAATAAGTGTGTTTTTAGACAATGTTTAAAAAAGATCATACAAAATTAAGTATTCATTATTTTTCAAAATACGGTAGACAAGAATGGAGATAAAAAATTGGAAAACCGATAGCCGTTTGACTTATAATTCTATCTGTAGTGCAAAAGTAGGAGATACGATTCAAAACTTGTCAAAAATCGATGCAAACCTCGGGTAGCCCCTTAAATGGACCATTAAAACGTATTGCTATACCTTCAAGTTCACATATTGCTTTACACTGAACTGATATCTGTCCAGGAAACCAAGTTTTGAAATCACAACACTCGAAACTACCATTCGAAAGTGGTGAAAATAAATACAAAATGTGTAGCTCAAGTTAAATTCTCTACTCGTTGAAAAGATTTATTAAAATCATAACTTTCTCCCCTACTTGTATTAGAAAGTGATGTGATTAAAAAAAATCACTACACAGACTACTGCCAAGATCATAATGCTACTGGCCTTTGCTCGCGGCTTCGCACGCATGGAATTCGGTTATCGCGCGCCGTTCCCTAGAGAACTGTGCATTTTTCTGGGATAAAAAGTAGCCTTTGTCACTCTCTGGCCTATAAACTATCTCTATGCCAAAAATCACGTCGATCCGTCGCTCCGTTTTGACGTGAAAGACGGACAAACATACGAACACACAAACATACATAGATTCCAAGATTATAATTTTCGTCTAGGGATAGTAATTAATTACTCACAAGTTATTCTATTTACTTAACATTATTCGACAAGATATCAACTTCTACTTCTAATAAAATAAAAATAAAAGATTAATTTTATAATTTTAATTAGATCTAAAATTTAGATCTTAATTTAGGATACGTAGAATATTTTGCAATAGTGAATTAACTTGTTTTGTAATTTTTACATCTTTTATCACGGATGATTATTTTTGTTCTCTATAATCAAGGAAAGATAGCATCTTAAACAAAGAGCTTAGGTACCTGTTATCCAACAAATGATCATCAAGACGTCAAAACCACACATTACTTAGTATTCTGTCTACACACCCTTTCTTTAAATCACGTAAACCGTCGGGATCCGTATTTAAATTTCATCGCAGGTAAAATTAAATTCCCCTACATGCACAGCGCAAGATAGCATCTGAATGGCGTTATAAAATTTAGAAAAAAATATATATTAAATCGTTCTCTAACGGAGGGTTAGTCAGCGTCAGACGCACCCTAATACCTACTGGGTCCCAACAAAGACATGAAAAATGGTCGCTAGTGAGAAGACGTGAAAGGGATAAAGGTACCTCTTATCTGTTGGAGATTCAACATCGTGTGTCGGAGCCGTCGGAGCATTCACGTTCAAAGCTCTTTTTTAGGGAATTGTGACTGCAAACGCGGTGGGCTTGGCCATGTTTTATTTACATTTAGCGGTTAGTTTATGTATTCATGTTAGTATAAGATTCAAATGAGATTATCAAAATATATTTTGGCCTATTTTCATTTGGTTTTGCCATTCATAAGTTTATTATGGCATTATTATGGGAGGTGAAGAATTCAAATTGTTTGGAGATAATTGATAATTAAATAAGTATTAATTTTTAATACGATACACACATACACACACATGCATGATCGCATACCTATAACATACAAATAGTGTTTTATGTTAAGTACTTAAGTTAAGTTTGTAATTTTCCCGGTTTACTAATTTAATATGTAAATATATGTAGTTATAGAAGAGCGAGGCCTCCTGACACAAGTTTATAACTAAATAGGGGGTCTCAACCTTGTTATTTCGATAAGAACTTCTGTAAAATGAAATAAAACAATTATTATTATTATTATTATTAATTATTATACATAAACTAAACATCTATAAATACCTAGCACCACAATACGATCAAGGCAGCAAAATACTACATAATCATTATTATTTACGTGGTTTATTATCACAGTACCTACCTATAGTGTTTTAAGTTTACGATTTTTCTTGTTAAGTTTTAACAATAAAATATTTTGAGAAACTTAATGAGGGTGGTGCAATTCGATAGTTTAAAACTATTTTCCACTGAGCTCGTTGCAAAACAAATAAAATAAAATAAAGATTGTATCTATTATAATGTAGCTATTAATGATTTTTGTACAGACGACGATTTTGTCTCTGAAGTAAATACTGACTATCGTGAATATTACATGCAGGTATTGACTGTAATATTGATGTGCTTGTTAATACTTTTTTAAAGTTTGTGTATTAAGATTTAACACCTAAGCTTGAAGTAAAATAAGATTGAAACGAGCTTCAATGCCCGCTAGACAATCAATCAATTCAGTTCTCAGACACCCTCTGCTGGATAAACGCCACTTTTATTTTCACGGCACTTAGTTTATTTCACTGGACTATATTAGATAATAACCCCACCAATCTTTGCACGTTTAAACCGCTGAACCGATTTAGATGCAATTCGGTATACAGATAGTTTGAGTCCCGGGGAAGGACATAGGATAGTTTTCATCTTGGGTAATTGAATAGTTCCCGCGGGATAGCGATAAACGAATACTATGCGGACGGAGTCGCGGGCAACAGCTTGTAATAATCATAAAAGGGAAGGGATGTGTCGACCTCATCGCACGCTGGTGTTGTGGTGTCACCGGTGCAAACAGTCTGTAAGTCAGCTTGAAGCGAGCTGTTGGTGCATAGCGACACTACGAACTTGGGTACACATACACACATGCGCTTATACACACTCACACATAGCTACACACCTAACCTGCTTCCACTCGTAGTATACTGGAAGTATACTGGAAGGATATTAATGTGTTTTTCTCAAAAATGTCCGTAAAAGTTGTCATTATTCTTTACATATCAGAAGGTGAAGTGCATAGTTTATGGTCAGCGAAAAATTAAAAAGTTAAAAAGATTGCAGGCGCGCTAGCTCGACAATAATGAATTAGCGCGCCTGCAATCAAGTCACATTTTTTTTTAAGTTAAAAAGGCCATGGAAATGTTGGCACAAGTCGTATACAGCCAAGTCCGGTATCAGATATTTTGTTGGAACTCCGGACTTTTTCTATTGGGTCTGAAATAGCTTGTGGTGTTTTCGGTGGAAAAATACACCTGCAGTTTATTTTTAATGAAGAAAGGCGGGAATAAAATTAAATTTTATAATATATTTTGAGAAAAAGTTTATTCTATTTCAGAATTATTCGCCATTTTTGAGAAAAGCTTTATGAACTAAATAATTTCCTTGCTCACCCGCGACCTTACGATAGCTAAGCTTATGCAAAATATGCGTGTTCATGCAGTTCCTCCACCTCCACACTGTAAGAACACACACAAATCACACAACCCATTATCACCACCACCACACTACACTGACGCGTTTCGAACTCAACCAGAGCTCATCTTCAGAGTGACACAACCGTACACCATGCTACCAGTTGTTAGGCTTAGCTATCGTAAGGTCACGGGTGAGCAAGGAAATTATTTTAGTTCATTGATATGGACCTCGCAAGTAACGCCTGATTCAATAAATTATTGAAAAGCTTATATTAGTCTCGGCTGAATAGCAATTTCTGGCTTCGTATTAGTTACTCGCAAGCTCGTCCGCTTAATACTCATACTCAGCCAGCAATTGCCTACTTCCAGGCCACGACAATAATCTACTATTAATAAGTGGTAAGTTGGCACATCGAAGTTTAAAGTCCAGAAACACATCTCTGTATTTACCCGTGCCAATCAATATAACGCCACCTCGTTGCCCTGCGCTGGCAACAGTTTGAAGGGCCCATTTAGCTAACGGCGAGTCACCGTCTAGTAAATTTTCAATTTAAAATGAGATATTGCAATGGTAGGTGTCCTTTATATCACTCCATAGCCCGGTAATCTTGTCCACAGCATCCCAATACCTTAGCCAAGTCCATGTCGCTTCCTGCATGGAAAAGGTTTGGCAAATGTGGAGGACTATCCCTTAGCTAGCATATTATCCTCATGGTGTATTAGGGGATGAATGAATGCCCTTCAAATGACTGGTTGTTCGAAAATCCGGTAATGGTTCTCTTAAATAATGGTTTATGATTAAATATTATAGAAAAAACATTACGAATTGGAAAAACTTATACATTCAAACTGAGTTACCTAACTGAATAATTTATTTTTATTATACAAGACAATACCTACAATAACTCTTTATTGAACACCAACACGTAACTAGAAAGCAGTACAGAAAACCGGTATATAGAGATTATTAAGGTAAGCAATAGGCGGCCTTATCGCTTCAGAGCGATTTCTTCCAGGCAACCTTTACAATAATAAATAATAATTTACAATAATTTTATATTTCGATTATATATATTATTTCAAGAAATTATTAACTTACAATAATTAAAGTGCACTGAACTTTAATGTTTGTGGTTAATCGCGTGATCGCGACCGTAGCGTGTCGTTATATTAACAGTCATTACAAAATTTCCCCAATAATAAGTCCGTTGAAACATTAGCCGCCGTCGGCTACACGAAAACAGAATTATTAATGGGCCAACTTTGTGGTTAATTCAGTTCAGCAGCTGCAGAAAATGAAGAGAAATTTTTACATTCTATCCCTCTTAGAAAAGCCGTGTACACATTTGCGCACGCAGCGAGGCACACGCAGCCTACACCGACTGACACCACGGCCCCAAAAGGATTCCTGTTCGCGACTTTGTTTTTGTGCGCATCAATCCAGCGTACCCATTAATGGAATTTTATTGGAAAAGGTCTAGATTAGGGATGATAGTTCCATACATTTTGACAATATCTAACACTGGGTGAGCATTATAGTTAAATCTAATCTGCTCAGGCCCGTCTAACCTAAGTAAAAAATGGACACTCACGCCTACTTATGAAGTGAGTTTTCATACATAGAAATACAAAAACCATCAGAAATAGTTCATTAAAATATAAAAAAGGTTGAAGTAATAATATTACGATAGTATAATAAGATAAAAGATAATTATATTAACATAATCATCAAAGTAATCTTTAATTTGTAAAAGTACTGTCGTGTAGGTCGTTGATTTGATGATTCCAGATTTTTTTCGAGTCCGCTGAGTTGACGTTCACATAGCATTATAAATCTATTATACGAGCCAGAACCGCGATTATAAACTTTCTTTATGACACAAAAGTTTCCCTTGCAATCGGTAAGTAACGTTGCGTGGTTGTTTCAATTCTTTGTCTACGAAACAAAACCATAAAGCTTTAAAATAGCGCCGTTGAACTGTATTTGTACATTATAGTGGATATCCTATGGTTTTGTTTCTATTTTCTATATAATTTAATGTTAATAAAAAAACCCGGGCAAAAGCGTGTCGGATAGGGTTCCGTAGCTGTTACGAAGAAATCAAATAATATTTTTCTAAGGATTTTATATTTTGTGGGGAATCTTCCAAGTTTAAATATATTTTATACCTTAGGATGATATTTATTCTTGAACTCCTAATAATTCTCAAGTAAACTTAGCCGTTATAGTTTTCCTTGTAACTTTGATATATTTTACTACTATTATGATTTTTTCCAAAATTATCAAATCAATATTTTAGCTTTTAGTAGTTCGCCCCGCTCGATTTTAATTAAAATTTGTACTTTATATTTCGGAAACAGATTACTGAATCGAAAAATCGTCTTCAAAACCTCGCAATGATTCTACCTTAAAAAAAATCCGTGCAAAATTAATTACAGCTTTCTAGCACTGTTAAGCCGCGGACGGAGGGACAGACAGACAGCGAAACTAATAAGGGTTCTGTTTTTGCCATTTTGGCTACGGAACCCTAAAAACGAGCCATAGTCGAGCAAAATACAAGTGTTATTAATTTCTATGTTTGTTTGGATTGCTACTACAGCAACGAACGCGGTTCCGAGCAGACACAGAAAAATAATCGTAATATTTAAAAAAAAACTAGTAAGTTCAGATAATCATTAAACAAAACTTCACTGAAAATGAATGATCGTATTTTTCTTTTAATCACGCAACTATACGAGTATTCACAACAAAGCCTTTATATTCATTTATTTTCTAATCTGCTCATAACTTTGCGAATCTACCCACAAATGCTTAAGTCAACCGTAAATGTGACCACAACCTAATAGAGTCCGTAAATATGCTCCCATTAACCTTACCCCACCAATGTAACCCGACTTTATTAAATCAGAGAAGTTTTTCTTTGCACATTCGTGTTGGTTCGGACTGATACATCAATGTGTCTATTAGTTCAGGAGCCGCGAGGGACTCATTCTTTCATTTATTGAACTTTACTGAAAAGCACGGCTCCGGGTCCGGGTAGTCCATTATTTACCGTGTATTTACTTTTATGGTCGATAAAAGTCAGTTTTATCTATATGAACAAATTTCACTTTGGTAACTTGGCTTTTTTCGTTGTAATGCTAGGGAAATTTTAACAAGTTCAATTTTAAATCAATTTAAAGTAACTTAAAAGGTTAATTTAAAGTCAGTCTTGAATTATTCAGCTCATATAGCCAAATGTAAAAGTATTACAGTGTGCTTATTAATATGCATTTCTTTCAAACTTACAAACATTCATGTCTGTAAAAAAACCTTTTATCATATTAAGTAGGTACTTAATCATATCCATTTTCATTTTTAAGTCAACGATATTATTTCTTTCTAACGAACAATTAATAATTAGGCACCTATTAAAACAATAAAGTTTTGAATTTTCTAAGCCTCATTTAATTTTAAGAAGATATCCAATCATCAAAACTTTCACTTCGCAAGGTTTCAATATTGCAATAACATCAAAAAATCAACCTGCCACCATCTACGGGGTAGATTCTACCCCAAGGAGCAAAATCTAAAGCGAAATAAATCGTCTCGTCCAAATGTATCGCATAAAGGGAATTGGTTCCATGCAATTTCGGTAATGCACGAGTTGGCTGGCCAAATAAGGATACCATTCAAGATTTTGATTGAGGGAACAGATAAAAATAGAGATAAACGTCGGTTTTCGTTCATCTTAATCTGATGTGCGTAAATTTACTAAGGGCCTATCTTCTCAATTTGGACGAAATAAAAAAGATAAAATGTGTTGTGATCAAATGAGTTCACGGAAGTATTTTGTTACTGACATTCACAATGTACTTTGGTCGTTTTGGCCCTCATTGAGAAACTTTCAGCACCCCATTGGAACTAACCGCTCACCCGGCCAAGAGATGTCGTTATTAAGCAATCAAATACTACAGCATAGATGTCGCTAGTGTCGCTGCTTAAGTGACTAAATAAGAAAACAAACAAGTTGAGATTTGTGGTGCATAGGAGAAATTCGTGTCTGTATCACTGTCCAGTGGTGGTGTAGTGGTATAGCACGTGGCACGGAATGCCGAGGACCTGAGTTCGATTCCCAGCGCTGGTCTTATTTTTCTGGTTTTTCTATGCATCTATATTTCACTTTGTATTTTCGATATAGGCCAATAAGTTGTTAGTGATTAAGTATAATCTAGATAAAAACACTCTGTATGAAGTTTGACGTCGTCAACATGTCACCGGCATCAAAGTTTCGCTCCCTGGTAATGTGTTACTGCTGTTATAAATAAATTGTTTTCTTTCATTCTATCCTTCTCTTATTTTAAAATAAAATAAATGATTGATAAACATTTAATAACAGATAATTGAATTAAAAACATTGCTTAAAAGCAGCTCTGCGTTAAAAAAACAACGAAAAGTTCACCATTATTTTCTTTTGTTTCAATGAATGATAATACCGTAGGTAGAAAGCACTGGTACTCAAAGAAATAACCTATCAAAACATTGATAGTGATACTGCTATTGTTCAACGGGCTTCATTTCCTACTATAAGTATTATTTTTATATCACTAATTTCACAGCTACACCGTGCCACCACAATAAATTACACAAGGGGGAAATGAGCTCAGCGCTCCGGAAAGAGGAAAAAATGCTAATAAAATTGTACCTTTCCCGTTAATCTTAAACCTCGCCTTCACATCACCAGTTCTCTTCAGATTTCAGCTGGTAGGGAATTATTTTTCCCTAAATAGCTAAAGAGTGAGCTTGGTGCACTTATTAGCAGGGTTAACGGTTTACGAGTATGTGAATCGCTTTTCCACTTACAGGGGGAGCTAGCAAGGAACTATATTGGTGGGAGAAGCATTTCCTATTTAATAGGGATTCATTACCTTAATTATCAATTTGCGATGCTGATAGTCTGTCTGTTGTGAATCATGTTGTTGGAAATAAGTTCCCCGTGTTACTGTTTTTTAATAATCAATGTATTTGTATTGTAGCTTGCACTATTTTTGACTTTTGATTTAAACTCACTTTTATCGGTCCCTAACAAAATGTTTCCGTCATACACACAAAGTTTGACTGGTAAAGTCATTGTGGTATAAGTGAAAAACTTAAGTAAAGGACCTGTTGTAAGTATGCAGTAGTGCACAGCTCAGGAGCTTTAATCACTTTTATCGAAAACCAAGATAATCGGCTAATCAAGATATTGATTAGGTAAGCTTAGTTAGTATCGCAAACTCTCAGTTCGATTATTCGAATTTACCAGCATCAAAACTATATCGTAAATGACGTGACATATAATACGTACTCAAAATAAATATAAAACTAATCAAAATATTCTGCTTCAACGTGTAGGGTTGGTCCTATTGACGTCTCCCAATATTTGAGTTGTGATTGTGATCTTTGTGATTGGAGGCAGTGAATAAACATGCAGGCCCCTCACATTGTAGGATAAAAAGAGCTACAGCCGTTAACACTAATCAATGGTTGAAACAGCCACTTAACCTTGTACTTATGCACTAACACAGTTTGTCTAAGTAGATGGAAACATTTTAATCATACAAAATCATTCCGAGCTGGCAAAATACAAAGGCGTAAAGAGCAACAACGCCATGAGACTTATTTTAGCTCACTTTGCAAAGCCAAGCCAACTTTTTCAAGTGAGCCGGCTTGGCCTCTATTTTCACCTCATTTACTACTTATTAAACTATTGCTGAATGTACTTAACTTTATAAATTAACAGTTTGTTCAATGGATCATTTTCTACACAGTCTGCAGGACTATTGAGGAATTGTTATAAAAATGTTTCTGCCAGTGCTGTGATATTTCGTCCTTCTGCAAAAATACCAAACGAAGACTCTACTGTTGACAAAACTCGAACTTTCACTGATAAACGACTCGATTGACGTTCCTTTACACTCGGCCGAAAACGAGAAATTAAGGCGCTGTACGTAGTGAAAACTACAATTTTAGAAAATATTTAAAATATACTTACACAATACTTACAACTGCAATTTTTTTATATGTATATTTTCAGTCTATTAGCTAGTTTTTGACTTCATCAAAAACACGATTGCTGACAAAAACCTCGATAGATTATTTTTTTGAAAAAGAGCCTTCGTTTACACGTTAAACCAAATATTATAAAAACTATTATGAATATCAACACAAAATTTGCTTTATTAAATAGTTTTTAGTAGATTTAGATTTATGCTTCATAGATTTTCAATAGGTTGAGTACATCAATCATACCAATTTATTTCGTCTTTGGCAAAATAAAACGGTTCTAGCGCGCGGCGGCGGCCAAGTATTTCCCAGTCGCCAGTACACGCGTGTACGTAGTCGACGACGGACCTGTGCACATTTTTCTAACGCGCTAGTACTACTTTTGAGAGCAAATAATATGGGTAATCGCAGTATTAAAAAAGTTAAGCGAAAGAGGAAACGCATAAGTGAACTCAGAGCACATATGAGAAGCATTAGAGTACCTAAACGAAGTACCTACCACACACTAATCGACCGGCCGGAGTCGGGCCGAGTCAGCAGGGCTACTACGAAACTCCAAACTCGAAGTTCGTGTCGTGCGGTCCCTCTCTATCTCGTACTAAATAGTATAAGTGTCAGAGGGACCGCAACCCACGATCTTCGAGTTTCGTAGCAGCACTGCTGAGCGGATTTCACATTCGTACTACGACCGCAAGCTGGTTGGCGCGGGCCTCGGCTGCTCATGGAAGCGGACGGCTTCGTCCAGATTCTACCGCGACTGCCATACAAATTGTAGGCACGTTGTATAAACCTATACTACTCACGGCGAACATGCGGCGAACCTTGCGGCTACTATGAAACTCGAAACTCGAAGTTCGTATCGTACCATCCCTCTCGCTCTCGTATTAAATAGTATAAGTGTCAGAGGGACCGCAACCCACGATCTTCGAGTTTCGTAGCAGCCCTGCTGAGCGGATTTCACATTCGTACTACGACCGCAAGCTGGTTGGCGCGGGCCTCGGCTGCTCACGGACGCGGACGGCTTCGTCCAGATTCTACCGCGACTGCCATACAAATTGTAGGCACGTTGTATAACCTATACTACTCACGGCGAACATGCGGCGAACCTTGCGGCTACTACGAAACTCGAAACTCGAAGTTCGTATCGTACCGTCCCTCTCGCTCTCGTATTAAATAGTATAAGTGTCAGAGGGACCGCACGACACGAACTTCTAGTTTCGAGTTTCGTAGTAGCCCTGCTTGATCCCTTTGACAGTTTCACTGACATTTCTGATAGTAGATGCAACAGTTTCGATCTAAGTTTAGATTTTCTCACTTTTTTGCAGGCAAAGGTAATATCTTGCATTCAGCCAAGTTATTTAACATAAATTATTTTAATAAAATAAGATGGTTGCACTTGGTTGCACTAGTAAATTATTGACAAAAACATGTACTCCAACTGCAATCCGGCTGCAAAATGGGAGTTTGGATGCAGTTATTGCGCAGTTAGTACAACTGCACCAGCACTGGACCCGACTGTCAGAGGACTGCATTCCAACTGCCATTTTAGGCAGTCGGAGTGCAGTTCTTACGCAGTTCTGATGTAGTTCTGCCATTTTACAGCCGGATTGCAATTGGAATGCGGTCCGTGTGTACCAGACCGTACATTACGACGCCTACCGCCTACCTTATCAGCGACTTATTTATTATAGGGACTTCGATTTGTAATTTACCTTCACGTAAATCAAGATTGGTTTTTTGGAATCTTTTTATATTTTTTATTTCCATTCCAATTTTTTTTCTCTTACGGTCATCCCGTAAAACCTAAATTGAAAATACAAACTGAAATATAGATGCACCGAAAAACCAGAAAAATAAGACCAGCACTGGGAATCGAACCCAGGTCCTCGGTATTCCGTACCGCGTGCTATACCGCTACACCACTGCCGGTCAACCACCACTGCTGGTCACTGCTGGTGGACCAGCAGTGGTGTAGCGGTATAGCACGCGGTACGGAATACCGAGGACCTGGGTTCGATTTCCAGTGCTGGTCTTATTTTTCTGGTTTTTCTGTGCATCTATATTTCAGTTTGTATTTTCAATTTTGAAATTAGTTTGTCTTTAATTTTTTCTCCCAAAATGTATCATCTTTAAGTAAAAGTGAAATAAAGTGCCCGGTTGAAGTGTAGCCTTTAGAAATGGACTTGAAAAATGTATCAAAGAAAACGAAATTCAGATGTAGAATTATGAAAAGGAAACTAAAACTACTGAAATTAACAAAAATAGTAACTGGTATGACCAGATCCAAGGTCTCCATGTCACGTGTCGAGCACAGTGTATATTTGCTGTGTGGAGTGGTGAAAATCATCACCTCAAAACAGTAATCATACTTATAGATGATACATTTTGGGGAAAAAAATGAAAGACAAACTAATTTCATTTTATATGGACTGGTTACTACCCGAAATTGTTGATTCCCGTCGAGCTCGGGGAATGCCACTAAGGGAAAAAGAATCTTCATGAAAAATAACTGTAGAACCTCCTCTGACTGAAGAAAAAGAACTTTCTTCTACATATCTATACTTTTCAAGCGACGAAAATAGCGAAAACATCGCTTCATGCTCCAGACAATCAACTTTGGAATCTCCTCTGACTGAAGATAAATAACTTTCTCCTACATATCCATACTTCTCAAGTCATGAAAATAAGAAAAGCATCGCTTCATGCTCCAGACAATTTTGGAAGAGCTATAAATTTATTTAAAACTAATTGTTGCCGTCGACTGCGTCCGCGCGGAATCCGATTTAGAGCAATTTTTTATTATATCCAAAAATATTTATTTTCCGTAACATAAAGTATCCTAAATGTTGACCAGACTAATAAGCTATCTAACTAACTAATTTGGCTCAGGGACCCAAAGAGGGTCTTGGCCTCCGAAACAAGAGCATGCCATCTGTCATATCTATCTATCGACCTATTCAGTCTAAATGTCTATCCATTACCTACGTTACAAATCAAACTGTGGGCATGAAGAGGCATAAATAATTTGTTTATTACCAAGACTATTCATATTAAACGAAGATTTTCTTTATTAAACCAAAAAAATGTGTAATTATAATTTTAAGGAAAAATCCGGAATTCACATTAACCAGAATACGGTTACAAACAGAATAAGGCCGTCAACGGGCTGCGTGACAGACGCGCGAGTCGCCCCGCATTCGCCTCCACCGCGTCGTCTGCTTCACCCCCTCAAATACCGAAAATTCTTCTATAAGCGCGCCTTAAGTGCCACGCACTTGTTCGACTTGTAACTAAAATGAATTTAACTTGGTAGCCTCCCGGCTTTCCTCGCCCGGGAGTGTGACGTACTTTGCTAATACGTTGCTTAGTTACAATCAATTCTGAATGTCACAAAAAACATTGGTTGTGTGAATAAGTAATTCTTTTCCTAAATATATATATATTGGCTCTACAATCTTTGCTTCTTATTAATTCCATAACACCAGGATGTTATGGAGCTCTGTATCCGTAACCGAAACTATCGGATATCAGAAATAAAAAAACTATCCGTAACCGTAACCGAATCCGATATAAAATTTCGGATAGTTTCGGATAGGGCGTAGTCTAAATGCGACATGCTTGTGACAGGTTTTTTTTTTTGACCGGCCGAGCCGACAGAACAGCTGCACGCGTCTTATGCATCTATTGTTCATTATTTCTATGGCTAAATAGTAATTTACACAAGTCACTTATATTCCTATTTGTATTTTACTTTTACACTTCCTTAAAAATCCAATATCTGTAACCGAAACCGCAACCATCGGATTATCCGTAATAATTTAACATCCGTAACCGTAACCGAAACTGGTTTTATGTTTGACATATATCCGTATCCATATCCAGATCCGAAATGATATCCATAATTATCCCTGCCGTAAACCCGCAGCTTTAGCCAGGTCGTCCGTCCTTCTCGTTGGTGGACGTCCTACGCTGCGCTTGCCGATCCGCGGTCTCCATTCGAAAACATTTCAGCCCCAACGACCATCTGTTCATCATGCTATATGGCCTGCCATTTGCCACTTCAACGAGCTAATCCGCTTGGATTGTATCTTAACACATTAAAAAAAAATACATTTTAGGTAATAAACAGAAAGTGAGTGTAAATTTTTCTTTATGGTAATAGTTAATAGTTCAAGTTTAGTGTTTAATTATATTAATAACCCATATTTTAACACTTTACACGTATTTTTTGACAGTTAAACTTGCACAACAAACTTTTATGGGAAAAAATAAGCGAACTGTAGAGGTTGTTAGTGAGCGTTATGTACGAGTATATTAGTCATTTATTACATTACATTACGTACCTACCCGAAGATATGTGAGTGATAAAAAAGTATGGGCTTTCTCATGATCCCAGCCTATAAGACCCACTGCTGGGCACAGCTTCCTCTCAGAATGATAGTACCTGGGCGACCGAGATTTGCTCGGGCTAAAACTCGTTAACAAGCGTTTTCCCAGAGATAAAACCAAGCTAGATCGATTTTTCATCCTTGAAAACCCCTACATACCAAATTTCACCGAAATCGTTGGAGCCGTTTCAGATCCCTGAAATATAAAGGATTATACAAGAATTGCTCGTTTAAAGGTATTATAGATAGATTACAGAATAATGAAAACCGTGGTGGCCTTATCAAGACGATCGTGGGTTCAAACCCGGGCTAGCCCTCTATGTTTTTCGGAAATCTAGTGCGAAATTAAATTTGAAATTTACGAGCTTTACGGTGAAGAAAAACATTGTGAGGTTTGCATAAAACTGCGAAGCAGTTCAATGGTGTGCATGTTAGCATTCCGAACTGGGCGTGCGTGACTACGTCCCAAGCCCTTTCATTTTAAGAGGAGACTTCTGCTTAGCTGTGGGTCGTAGGTATATTGATTATAGATATATATTGTCCGACACAATGTAAATTGTTATGGAAATAAATGACGAATATACTGAAAAATTCAATTCAAATTCAAATGATTTATTCAGTAATAGGCCGCAATGGCACTTTACACGTCATTTTTTTAAACTACCAGCGCTTTCGAAAAGACATCATTGCAGAAGAATGCGCCGCAAGAAACTTGGCAGAAAGTCATTTTTTCATCAATAATACAAAAATATTTTAAAAACTATATTATAACGAAGAAAAATACAAAAAATAATAATACAGAAAAGGATGTATGGGTCCTTGATACTGAATGAATAATACTGAATGATGGATGAAAATGCTACAATAGCCATTGTATTCAAAATCCTCCGCTACAGTGGCAGCACGTACTGTCAAACTTAGTGATAAAATAACCTAACCCAACTTTAAAAGCTAAAGTTTAAAAATCCCGTCATATTATGCAGGTGGTAGGACCTTGTGCAAGGTCCGCCCGGATTGCTACCATCATCTTGCTCGCTAATCTTGCCGTGAAACAGCAGTGCTTGCACTGTTGTGTTTCGGCGTGTAGAGTAAGACAGCCGGTGAAATTACTGGCACTTGAGGTATCCCATCGTAGGCCTCTAGGTTGGCAACGCATCTGCAATCCCCCTGGTGTTGCAGGTGTCTATGGGCGGTGGTGATCTCTTATCATCAGGAGACCCACTTGCTCGTTTGCCATCCAGTTGAATAAAAACATTTCAAAGTTCAATATCTCAAATACGACTGAACCAATTGCTATTAAGCATAGCTAAGAAACACTGCAAGGAAGCTCGAAAATCGCATATGTTTGAAAGCCATACCACAGACAGATATTGGCGTCAAACCTGCGCCAAACTTATAACTTCCCTCTGCGTCGTGGGTTAAAAATGAAATGACTGTTCTCGTGACACAGACACATAACGCGACGATCATGTAGATCATTGCCAATAAAATACAAATGTAGCATAATGTGTTAAGTGAGAATGGATCGCTTCGTGTTAATGGCATTTGGACTCGTAAACATGATGACTATGTGACGGCTTGATGATTTACAAGCCTAATCAATGTCATTATACGTTAGATAAAACACCAAATAAGGAGTATATACTTTTTAATTGTTGAACATGTACGAGTATGAACGGAATGGAATTAATTACCCGCTAATATTAGGTACAGATGAAAGTTAGTGCGAGTGAGAATTGTATTATGGTATGTAGGCAGCTGGATCTTGGGAATAAAACTTAGAGAAGTGAGAAAGAAATATATTAAAATATGAAATGAAGCCTAGTGGTTTGACATCGCCTCTCAAGCAGAGGGGTGGGTTCAAACCCCGGTTGGCACCTCTGTGTTTTTCGAAATTCATGTGCGGAATAACATTTGAAATTTACCACGAGCTTTGTGGCGAAGGAAAACATCATGAGGAAACCTGCACAAACCTGCGTAGCAATTCAACGGTGCGTGTGAAGTTCCCAATCCGCACTGGGCCCGCGTGGGAACTATGGACCAAGCCCTCTTGTTCTTTGAGGAAGCCTGTGCCCAGCAATGAGACGTATATAGGCTGGGATGGATGGAATGAAATGAAGATATATGAAACCTAAAACTGCGAAGAGGTCTCCGGACTTTTGAATGTTTCATTTGTTAACCCTACACGCCAGCAAAGTAGTGGGTAAAAGCTAGTACAATCGGCGGAGTGCGCAAAAATATCTGACAGCTCTACCGCAGCCCTAGGAATAGAGTCGTATCCGATATTTATGCAAGCCTTTTTGTGTCAAATATTGGTGCTAGGAAATAATATCTACAGGTATAATGATAATATGAAATGCAGATACTTATTTATATAAAATCTGAAATTGCGACGAATTTTCTGGTCTTTTTAATGGTTCATCGGTAACCCTAGGCGAGCAAAGAAGCGGGTTACAGCATACGTACACAACTCCACTGAAAAACAATTTTATTAAGTATTTTTTTGTCAATAATTGAATAACTACTGGATAAAAAAATCCTATTATTTCCGCTTCAAACATCTATCTAGCCAACTGCACAATATTGAAATGTATCTCCCTCTATCATATCGCTGTTCACTATCAGTTTCGCATTGCGCCTTGCGCGTAAGCGCGCGCTCCATTTTTATGCGCTCGCGCCGCCTGCTAGTAAAAGTGATATGTCACAAATCACAAGCGATAGCGGGCTCACTATTGTAGAATAAATAAAGTAAAACTTGTAATTACAATATACATCTAGTTAAAAAAAAACTTTCTCTTCCTTAGTGATGGTACATTTTTAAATTTAAATGCACCTAACGGAAAGTATGCTCTCCCAAATAGAAATAATAACTGAACATCTATTCATGAATGACAGAGAACGTAACACACATAAAAAAAACATGAACAAAAGAATCACCTAAAAAAATGGCTAATACAATATACAATATGGCCTGGAGCAGCCAACATCAGCACCTCCTCCATAAGGCGATCTCCTTCCGAAAGGTTGTTCCAGGAAATCATGCAGATGTGACTCAACATCTTATTTCAATATAGTTTTTTGCATTATATTTATTAACGAAACTTTCACTATTAAAAAGTTAAAAGTGTTATATCATAAACTGCACAATTTTTGTATTGTATTGTATTGTATTAATATGTTTTTTAAATGCACTTTTTGCCAGTGCCTAACTAAAGGCTCCTCTCATGCACACAAAGATAAACCTTATAGGGATAATTTTGCTTTGTACATGTATATAAAAGTTTGTCACGTGTGTCAATACACTACACACACGCTAGCCCGTTCCCGACTGTGTGACGCGACTGCCTCTGCTTTGCGCCGGCCGCTTCAGGCGTACGAGTTTGAAAGCAGCGAGAGTATCGTGGACGCGGGACAACCGCATTGTTTAGATCGCGACTCACAGTACACAGATCTTGAGCAGTATTAGATCCCATCAAAAACTTAACTAAATGTGAAATAATAATAATAAATCCATTTATATCTGGCAAATTTAAAGACTTACATATATATAATCAATAATATTTAAAACTAATTAGGTGATAAAATGGCGTCAACCCGTTGAGTCACCGTCCCTGAGAGAATGAGAGCATTGTTTAATAGGTAAAGGCTGACCAGAATTATAAAAAACCTTGCCATATTGCGGAAAACCAATAGAACCAATTTCTTGCACTGGCAACACTAAATTCAAATGTCACTATTGCTGTCAAAGTTTAACGTTGTTTGCGCGTGGTATTTTAGTGTTATTTTGTGTTTTTGTGTGTGCGTTAAAATGCCGAAGATTATCCATAGCTTTGGAAGGAAACTAATTCACAATGTATAAAAGTATTTTTCATAGACAAAGAGGGATTAGAAAATATTTCTTTAAACAACATCACCGACACCGTTGTCAATATTTGTAAGTGTAAAAAATGCATGTTTAAATTGTAATATAAAACGAAGAAGTGCTGCCCTCGCGTCAGGTTTTTTTTTAAATCTGATCAGCCTTTACTTTAAGCTTCGGTGTTGATCGTCGACAAAAGAATTGAGATTGATAAATGCTGTGGGTATAGGATCCTTTCGATTCACACTAAGTTAAAGTTTACTTCTTAGTGCGTAGGTGTGATGTAGGTACCTCTAACTTGGAAAGTTCTAGAAGTTTACATTTTTATGAATTACAAAACAATGTCAAGCGCAGGCTCGTAATGTCTACAAGTTCCTCCGTTCGATTTTAAATGTCATA
Source organism: Choristoneura fumiferana (assembly GCF_025370935.1). Classification (NCBI taxonomy): domain Eukaryota; kingdom Metazoa; phylum Arthropoda; class Insecta; order Lepidoptera; family Tortricidae; genus Choristoneura; species Choristoneura fumiferana. Next base: position 2,059,264 of record NC_133500.1, read on the forward strand.
ATTGTTATTAGCTTATTATTTTTTATTAAAAACATAAAATATCTTTCAAAATGTCAGTCAGTTGAAGCAAATAGTTCCCGGGAGACAGGCAGCGTTTCCGCGTTGAATGGCCTGGCTTTAAACGTTGGCGGAAATAGCTGCCTGCCATATATTATGTTAATTTTATTATTATTTTTAATTGTCTTACTGTTTTTATGCTAATGACTAGCCTGAATAACTTAGCTCCATGAAAAGCTAAACCATAATAAGTTACGTAATAAATAGAAAAGTTCGCACAGTTGTCGCTCCATTGTATCCAAAAATGATACTTAGTGCAATTAAGTTCAGCTAAAACTATTATTTTTCATTTTAAGATGTGCTATCAATGTTTTTTAATCAACTCTTGGTTCAATCAACATTACAATTACCCAGGCATTGTTTAAAATAAATAATCATTTTCAAGTCTAGAAAATTTATTAACTTTTTAGGCTTCCTTGGCTAAAGTATGTATAGATTTTTACAAGTATTTATTTAACTTGCAATGTCTGCTTATTAAGGTCAAATCTTGCATCTATGTTATTTGGATGACAGGATGTACTTTGGCTGGTAATGCAAGAATCTAATACCTTTAAACGAGCAATTCTTGTGTATACATATATATATTTCAGAGATCTCGGTAACGGCTCCAACGATTGCGATGAAATTTGGTATGTAGGGGTTTTCGAGGATGAAATGTCGATCTAGCTTGGTCTTATCTATGGGAAAACGCTTGGTACCGAGTTTAAGCCCGAGCTCCGCTCGGTCGCCCAGATATTAGGGATTATGTGTGAATGATAGAAACGCAGATTGATCAATGGGTACCTACGCATATGACCAATGAAAATAACATCATGAATACGCAAAAAGAGCAATTGAGAAATGACCAATGCGTGAAATGACTAACACGCGAAATGACCAATATGCGAAATGACTAACAGGCAAAATGACCAATACGTGAACTTATTTTGGTATTTTCTGTATGCTTTTCTCTTAGTAGAAGCCGTAGAATGCGTTTAATTTTATTACGTAACGTAATAGTTGGTACGTTATATGCTCTCAACGTAGTTTAGGCGACCATAAGTAACGCGACCGCAGTTTTATACGAGCCATGTGTTTGCGGTGAAAGAGAGATTTGGTATTAAATGACCGCCATCCCTAAACTGAACCACGGAGAAAGTTCTAATAAATAGACTAGTTCTCTTGGACAATGCTGTATATTGTGTTGCTGGCTACTTAGTTACGAGGTACTTAACTGAAAATTGTCCAGCTGGTTTTCCCTATAATTCGCTCAACAAAATCGTATGCCGAAAAAGGCCGAAAGCATAGAATGAATCGTAAAAAGTAAACTAAGCAGTTGAATAAAATTTATTACTAAATTTATTATTTTTAAATTTTAAAATATTATTTATCAAAAATTTGTCCTTTGACTTTGTCAGACTTCCAAGTCGCTACTAAAACTATAGGAAAAAAATTGAAAAATGGATGAGATATTGTTAAGTTTCTACTCGTATTTAATGTATGGTAGGTATCTTAGTTCATATTTTTTTTTTTTTAATTATAATGAAATTCTTTATTTATGTCATGATGTCTCGTGACCGTAATCGCATGCAACTGTGGCAAAATATCCAGCTTCTCTAAAATCAAGGTACGCGGAACTAAACCCGAATTTAAATCATAAAATTATTAATGACCGCAATAGTCTAAAACATTGTACTTTATTTATGTTGTAATTAATATCTTATAAATACCTAATACATTTATTAATTGGTTTGTTACAGATTTTTATCAATTAAGAAGCGAACATTTGTCCCGCTACACACTGGATCGGAAGGAATCATGGTACGTAATATGGCAAGGTCATTTTTTGTTTAATTGGCAAAAGCATAGGACGTCCACCAACGAGATGGACGGATGACCTGGTTAGTCGCGGGTTCACGGTGGATGCAGGCCGCATCCAATGCCGTCCCATGGCTGATATGATGATGGCAAAAGAAAACATACGCGTCCAAATTTTCTGATAATCTAACAGACGCTGTCATCGTCTAATTAGTCAATTACAGTCAGAGGCGTCTTTACCTATAGTGCAGGGTGTGCGTTGCACACGGGCGCAGCGGTGTTAGGGGCGCCGGCCGCGGCACTTTGTACACTCACCAGCACCAATATCTGACACAACAAGCGTGTAGAAATATCTGATACGACTCTATTTCTAGGGCCAGAAGGACGTGTCAGATATTTTTGCACGCTTCGCTGTGGCAGATATTAATGCTGGTGACTGTACCTATTCCATTTTGACCGTGCGCTTCCTAGATGGCGTTAAGTAATATTTGCACACGGGCGCTACATGGGCTAAAGACGCCGCTGATTACAGTTTTTAAAACATTAACCTATAACTTCCAGGCCTAGCAGACAGTAATGTATCATATTGATATCAATCAGATGCTTCGGGCCCGTAGAAAGCGCCGCTAAGATAAAGCCAGTTTCTAGCCCTATATACACATTTATATTTTATTACTGTTAGTGTAATGGTTTTATTGTTTAACTCGGTTAACTATATAGGGGCCAATACCTTAATTAGTGAGCAATGGTTAAAGTCAATTGTTTAATTATCATAAGACAAGTAATTTCCGTTACTGTTATAGTCTAAACTTTTTGAACTTAGCTCCATTGGCTTATCTGGGGTTTTTTTTCCGGGGGGCCTGGCCTGGATTTTTGTGTGAAAATATTAGTATTATAGAACTTCGAATCAGCAGGGCTACTACGAAACTCGAAATTCGAAGTTCGTTTCGTGCGCTCTCTCTGGCACTTATACTGTTTAATACGAGAGCGAGAGGGACCGCACGTCACGAACTTCGAGTTTCGAGTTTCGTAGTAGCCCCTCAGTGGCCCAAGTGGCATTTTTCCGGTATAAAAAGTAGCCTATGTCACTCTTTGACCCATAAACTATCTCTATGCTAAAAATTACGTCGATCCGTTGCTCCGTTTCGACGTTAAAGGCGGACAAACATGCAAACACACAAACACATACACTTTCGCATTTATAATATTAGTATGGATGCAGTAGAAGTTACGCGACCGAAAAAAAATAACTCAAAAATAATTACTCTCGTCTCGCTTCATCCTAAGAATACAATACCACTAAGGAGTACCACAGATTAAGACACCGAGCTCGTAGTAAAAACAGATTATAACCGCTTTGGAAGTTTAATATAAAATTATCGACTCTATTTCCTTGGACAGTAGACTACCAAAATACTGTAAGGTCGGGGTACTTTGACCCATTGGAGGGTAACTGGCCTATATGAAAACCACATAAAGAAGGGTCCAATGAAATCATAAAAACGTGATCGATCAATTAATACCAACCACCACTGTGTATAGCCTGTATAGGTAAGTGGATGAGGATAGTTCAAGAATAGTATTTTATGCAACAGTTGTATAAGAGGGGTCAGAAAAGGCGAGTGGCGTGGATTACGATGTGAGTGTAGTAAATATCATAAGAAGACGCCACGAGCTTTTTTTGACTTAGGTAGGTACTTATACAACTTTGCATACAACATTTTTCTACGACTATGAGTACTAAGTTAGATAGATAGAGTTATTAGCGTTTATAGCTCGTAGCTATGGCCATTTCTCTATTAGAAACGACATTCTTGCAAACATTTCTATAGGTAAAAGATACATAATCTAGACCAGCCCTCGGACCTATCCAGTATGCAAATAATAATATAAATAGCAAACAGATCTGTAGCAGTTGAAATGAAAGTTAGAGGTGAAAATTATATTTTACTAGCTTTTCCCCAGACCTTGAGACATTACGTTGGACAGTTAAATTTAAATTCCTTTTTCATCATAAAGTTCGATATCAATTTTATGGCATATCTTTGTAATAAAAGGCTACTTTACTTAAATGTACCTAGAGCGTAATCTTTAAAAAAATGAATAAACAAACTAAGTACCTATATCCATAAAGGACGTTACACATGACCATTTTTACCCAAACAATTCACTTAAAATTCCTCAAGTAATTCTATCTGACGCGTGGCGCGGGCCACAAAAAAAGTAAATGCCGCTGGTTTACGCCAAATTAAGTGGTTATTGTAACTTAATTCCCTTAAACAAACTACTTAAGTAAAAAGCCAATTAAGGTGTTGTCGGCGTCTTAATGATTGCCATCTATAAAATGCCAAAGATGAACCGCGTCGTTTCGGGAGTCACGTCGTGATGTCACGCGGAATTTGAATATAGCATTAAGTATGTATCTTCATAATTTATTGTTTAAAAAAAGTAATATCTACGGAAATTTAACCCATACACACTTATGAATTACAAGCTTTTGCCTGCGGCTCCGCCCGCGTGGTATTCGGTTATCGCGCCCTGTTCCCTCGGGAACTGTGCATTTTCCGGGATAAAAAGTAGCCTATGTCACTCTCGGGCCCATAAACTATCTCTATGCCAAAAATCACGTCGATCCGTTCGTCCATTGTTCTACATATCGATTAAAATAAAACCTAAACGGTTTGTTAACCTAAATTATTGTCCTTATGTAACTATCATGTTGAAGAAAAAAATACGTAAGTATCGAATATTTTGTAATCTAGTTCAGTGTTTCCCATTTGCCGGGTCGCGACCCGGTACCGGGCCATCGAAATAAAATACCGGGTCGCAACACTCCCACCTTGTAAAAATAATAACTACTATCGATCGAAACATCGTAAAAGTATCGTAAAAGATTAAGTGGGTCAGGAAGGGGCAGTGTGAAAATGACCTGGCCATGGCAGAACAATGTTTGGGAAACAGTGATCTAGGTAACGGGCTAATTAGAAGTTATCAAGTGAGCTTTCCTTCGGAATCCAAAAGCTTAATGGATTAGATTAGATTAGATTTATTTATTACCTAATGAAAAAATACATTATAAATACATGTCAGTTAATTATAAGAAATTCACAAAAGGATCGTCAAATTGTATACAAAAAAATGGTTACTTGACCTGAAATTAATAATTTCAGTTTTTTTTTATTTATGACGGTGGAAGCGTACACTTCCACTGACCGCGTAGGTATAGTTACATATTTTGTTTAGTTTTAGTTTTGTAACTAGGGACCCCATAAATCCCTGTATTATTCTTCTTTCATGTAATTTTTTCTTTAATTTTATACTAAGTATAGTTTTTAAGTATTTTATTTGTAATCATTTTATTTAGAAAAAAAAGACTGCCAAGTTTCTTGCAGCACATTCTTCTTGGCAATGATGGTCTTTCCGGGAGCGCCGGAAAAAATGACGTGTAAAAGTAAAAGTGCCCATTGCGGCCTATTTACTGAATAAATGATTTGAAATTAGGCCAATTAGCTTATTATAAGCGTTTAGGGATCCCTTAGGAGAATTTAGTGCCTGCAGTTTTTTAAATGTAGGTATGTTTCTCTGTCCGCAGTGGGTGGCGGTGTGGCTGGCGCTGATATCGGGCGCGCACGCGCAGACCGCGCACACGGTAAGTCCAAAAATCAGGGGATATGAAATTCTAAAATCGAAGTTCGTATCGTACCGTCCCTCTCACTCTCGTATTAAATATACTAGCGTCAGCGGGACGGCAAGAGACGAAATTCGAATTTTCCACTTCGTGGTATACTTAGGGCCAGTGGGGCTACTACGAAATTCGGATACCGAAGTTCGTATCGTACCTACCGTCCCTAGTCGAATAGGACCTGAGCTTAATCACTAAAATACTTAAAAATACATCAACGTAACGAAATAAGTTTTTGTTTATTTTTTGGCGACCGAACAACGGCTAGACTGATAGTGTCTTTTCCAACCTCGCCCTTAGTGTAAGTTTTCGGTTACAAAATATGTCTCGATCGCGTTCGCGTTATAATCTCAATTTGTATGGAAACACGCACATCGCAAACGTACCGCTAGAGGCGCTGTTCGTGTTTGCATATAAATTGAGATTTTAACGCGAACGCGATCGAGACGTATTTTGTAACCGAAAACTTACACTAAGGGCACTGAGCTTAATCACTAAAATACTAAAAAATACATCAACGTAATGAAATGAGTTTTTGTTTATTTTTTGGCGACCGAACAGCGGCTAAACTGATAGTGTCTTTTCCAACCTCGCCTTAGTGTAAGTTTTCGCTTACAAAATATGTCTCGATCGCGTTCGCGTTATAATCTCAATTTGTATGGAAACACGAACATCGCAAACGTACCGCTAGAGGCGCTGTTCGTGTTTGCATATAGTGTTCGTGTTCCCAAGCGAGTCCTCTCGTTCTTGGAGGAGGCCTGTGCCTACTGTAGAATGTATAAAGACCGAGATGAACCAGATAGGTTGGATGAGAATGCAAGAACAGTTTACAAAAAATACAGCCAGCAAAAAAGGCTTAAATTAAAAATGCAACTTTTAATAATGACTTATTTAACTGTTTCCTGCAATCTACCATTTACCCCCACAATAACCTGAACAAAATCCATCAATCACCCGAACTATTTAAAACAAAAGAGTTACGTCACTAATGAAGGCAAAAACCACCTGGCCATAGATACAATAGACAATATGACTTAGAGATCGGATTGTTATTAATAGACGAGCCGCACGCGCCGGGCTGGCGTAAGTTACCGCCAGCTAGTATGTATGGCTAGAAAAAAATCCACAAGTCGTTACCACACGGTCAGCTAGTATGGATGAACTAAAAGAATTTCCTTGCTCACCCGCGACGCGTTGAGTTCGAAACGCGTCAGTGTAGTGTGGTGGTGGTGATAGATGGGTTTGTGATTTGTGTGTGTTCTTACAGTGTGGAGGTGGAGGAACTGCATGAACACGCATATTTTGCATAAGCTTAGCTATCGTAAGGTCGCGGGTGAGCAAGGAAATTCTTTTAGTTCATTGATATGGACCTCCGCAAAGTAACGCCTGATTCAATAAATTAGTATGGATGGTTGGAAAAAATCCACAACTCCCTACCAGGCAGCCAGCTTGTATGGATGGTTGGAAAAAAATTCACATGTCCCTACCAAACGGTCAGCTAGTATGGATGGCTGGAAAAAAATCCACAAATCCCTACCACACGGTCAGCTAGTATGGATGGCTGGAAAAAAAACCACAAATCCCTACCACACGGCCAGCTAGTATGGATGGTTGGAAAAAAATCCACATGTCCCTACAGATGGGGGCTGGGAGGGATAAGTGGACATATTATTTCCATCTATCCCTACCGGTATGGAAGAAAGGAAAAATAATCCCCATATCTCTATCAGGGGGGGTATAGCGGAAGGGATAGGTGGAACAGGGGGATATGCTAATTAAAGAGAGTCCCACATAACTTTCCACGGAAAGTATCCATAAAGCATTTTTACATCGCAAAAAAAACGCATTCAAATCATTATTTCCGCTAGGTCTTGTGTCTTAGTCCATTATGCTGATCCATTCCATTGTCGGTTTGGTGTAACAGGAAGCGATACAGTTCGCTATGTACTAGGTATACATAGACGCTTAAGCACTTTCTCCTCGAGGAAAGCCGGCGGCCAAATAGTAGTTACATCGTTTTCATGAAAATATTGACCGCGGTTGCAACGTTGTATACCCATTATAATATTTCGCGGATCTCGGAGAAGGCTCTAACAATTTTGATGAAATTTGTGTTGTAGAGGTTTTTCAGGGATGAACAATCGATCCAGCCTGGTCTTATCTCTGGAAAAACGCAAGTTTTAGCCCGAGGGTACCTTGTACTTTATAGAGTAGGTACATTCTGCAGCTATTCTTTAAATTGACTGGTTATTTGTAATGTACTGTAGGACTCACGAAGTACGAACCACGTGAGTTTTAATACTAAGATTTGTATAATTGGATAACAAAACAAAAACAGTTTTTACAATAGTGGCTGAGGCCTCTTATTAAGCCTGTGGCGAGAAATCATTTTTCTTCAAAATTAAGTTTTCTTTCAGCAAAATATCCCGTTTCTCTCTCTCTCTACAATGTTTATAATATCCTTCCATGTGGCATTGCCGTAGGATACCCTCTATAGCTCAAGTCTCAGTCAGTTGGAAACTTTTTACAAGTTTTTATTTGGTTTCACCTGTCCCGTTGTCTGTCTGTATGTAAATTGCGTGACAATACAATAATTTGGTAGTGACATCCTGGTGGTCCGGTCAGGATCGTCTCCACAGGACGGAACTCTTCAACGGTAGCTTGTGTGTCAATACAAGTACAGTCAACAAAAAGTACAATCAGCATAAAAAAATATTTTTATTCTATAAGTACCTACATATTTCGCTATGAAATATGGATTGTTACCTCGGCCGGAAACAAGGTTGAAGAAAACATGTCACGAGTAGGTACTTCCTTATGAAGTGGCGAACAAAGCGCATTGAGAAGATGCAGGTACCATTAGTCGTTAGGTGACAATAGATCTACTCTTCTTTGTACTTACCTAATGATAGATGTGATTCTGAGCAAAATGGCGTTGTTTCTTGTTCCTAATAATCTGTTAGGTTGCGTTATTTTTAAGATAAATGTTGTCTTATGTATTTATTGTTATTTCTTAATTTGTAACATAAGTAACAGATTAAAGTAACAAAGCGTGTACTTGTCTGTCCAGTTACTAGAGCGTCTTCTATTACTCCTACAAATATTTCTGTATATATTATGTTTTTTTTGCTAACTGTACTTTTTGTTGTACTTGCATTGACTTGAATTGTCGTTAAACTTATGTATATATTATTTGTTTGTTTATAAATAAATTCAGCCATGTAAGCATCCAGAGACATGAGAATAATAAGTATGTATAAGTACTAAATTCCAAATAAATTTGAACACTGGAAGTCGGCCAAATGAACTTGCAGAATTTGACCCAATAATAAAAACCGGCAAAAGCTGTCGGTCATGCCCAGATAGGGTTCCGTAGCCATTAGCGAAAAAAATGAAGTAATATTTTTCTAAGGATTTCGTATTTGTATATGTCGGCGGCCGATCGTAAAATCCGCCAGATCACGAAATTCCTAGGCATATCGTGAAACGCCGCCATTTCATGATATGCCTAAACGTTGGCCAGGCATATCACGATGTGCCTGAGAAATAATACGGCAGATCGATTAGAGCAACGCATTCGTCGATATTCCTAGCTCTATACGGGCACATCGTAAAATAGTTTCTTTTATGGCCACTGGTGGCGCTGCGTATGCAATGGCGGCCGCGACCAGCTGACCGCGTCGTGTTGTTTTAGCGCGTGAAATGTCGGCGTCGCAACAAAATGATCTTTAAACCGAAACTAGTGATTGATTCAAAATAGAAAGTGCAAAAGAAGCTTTTGAACATCAGCTCCGTTCTTTTTATGTGAATCAAACGGTATTCTGCGCACAATGTGAAAAAAACCATGGACGTCTGCCCGTATTTTAGAGGTTAGTATTTTGTTGATAAATAAAGTATTCACTAGTTGTTACTTATTTATATAGAAAAATTTAGGTACGACGAGCGAAGCGAGGAGTGGTTAGTTTTAATTGTGATCACGACGCACGAGCCGAGCGAGCGATGCGAGCGTGCCGCGGCAGCGGCCGCGAAAGTGCCAGAACCGATATGGCGGCGTTTCATGATATGCCTAGGAATTTCATGATCTGCCTAAACTGGCCAAATCATGAAATGGCGGCGCTTCATGATATGCCTAGAATTTCATGATCTGCCTAAACGTCCACTAGGCAAATCGTTAAACGGTGATTATTTGAACGATATGGCGGATGTCCCTTAGCCAATTCATGAAATGGCGGCATTTCACGATATGCCTAGGAATTTCGTGATCTGGCGGATTTTACGATCGGCCGCCGACATATATACGGAATCTTCCAAGTTTAGGTATATTTTATACCCTAGGCTGCTATTTACTCTTAAACTACCTACGAAGTAATAATTCTCAAGAAATCTTAGCCACTATGATTTTCCTTGTAAATTTGATATATATTACTACCATTTTGATTTTTTTCTAATTTTTCCACCCAACAGTTTAGATTTTAGAGGGGGGGGGGGCGTTCGATTTTAATGAAAATTTGCACTTTAAAGTTGAATATTTCGCAAAAAGATCTCCCCTACACCCCACACTATATATAGGTTAATGAGAAAAAAAATCACCCCCACTTTACGTGTATTATTTTAGTTTTTTTTGTTGTACCACTTTGTCGGCGTGACTGTTATGTATATTCATGCCAAATTACAGCTTTGTAGTACTAACGGTCTCGTCTCTGAGCTTAGCCGTGGACGGACAGACGGAGAGACACGAAGAAACTACAAGGGTTCCTAGTTGACTACGGAACCCTAAAAACGGCAAGTTAAATAAATGCTTGTACAAATAAAGCCTTCTGCTCTGAACTATGTCTGTCAACAAATAAGTACTTAAGTAATTAAATAACCCACAACTTTAACAACAGGACGTTGCTAACCACCTGTCAGTTACAGTTTAGGCGTTTAATCACTGCAGACAGACGGACTGAATAGGAAGTTCCTTTCACTCGGAAACATTGGTTTTGAGTTGAGCTTAGAGCTTTATGTAAGCTTTACGTAAGTGTTTAAGAAATCGCTCGGCCCTTAGTGTTGGTTGGCTTTGCGGGCTTTTGAGTTTGTATTATGTAAGCTGTTGCTAATGAGAGCTTACAGGTAGAGCTTGTAGCGATAAGTAGGTGCAGATAGCGGATACCAATGAATAATGACTTATCTTGCTATCCTACCTTAAACTAATATTCCGTTATTACTATTATTTATTTTACTATTTAATTATTATTTTTTATTTTATTGTAACTTAGTTTAGTTATTGTCTTATGTATTATTTTTTATTCTAGTCATTTTAGCCTTTATTCTTTTTTAATGATAAGTATAATATGTTTTCATTATGATGATCCCTAGAGAAGAGTCAATCTTATTTAATTGTTATTTTTATTCACATCATAACAATCTTAGAATTTTATTTATATATATATTTTTACTTATATTACCTTTGACGCTTTCAATATAAATTCTTATATCTTGACATTCAGGTAAATTATATTTATAAATGCGATTGTTTGTAAATCTGTTTGTTTGTTTGTTATCCCTTCACGTCTAAACTGGTGAACCGATTTAGGATGAAACACATTTACAAGTTATATGAAATAAAGTTATTTTTAATATTCAGATTATTGTTTTCATAACAAAACAGTTCGTTCACCAATCGACATCCCCGATAACATTGAACTCCTAGATGCATCGCACATGGCATAATACTTCCGTCGTCGCAGACGCTACCACTTTTACTCTCAACCGCGTATGTTGCACGCGAGCGAGTTTAAGAGCATTATGAGAGCTACTATGCGAGCTAGGTGAGATAACAGATAGAAGATGGGGCAAGCTATGATCTGGGGGGATCTGGGAGGTACCTACGGTCAAGGACTTTATCCATGAGCCACCATGGAACCATTTCACAGTAAACGCCATAGTGACACCGCATTAATTAACAAGGAAAATCGTAATTAATTTTCCTTTGAAAAGGTTCCATCTCTCATGTGGCTCATGAATTATAAGTCCTTGACCGTACATTAACGTCATCAATCCTTCTGTAGTACACAATAAATAAAAACAAAGTAACTATAATCAAAAGAAATAAATATTTTTTAGGTAAAAAACATTTTTTTTAAATAAATTTTAATTTTATTCATATAAATGAATAACCATAAGACATACTGATGATACTGTATTCAATACAGTGTATTGTGAATATTGTGATATGATATTGTTTCAATTAAAGCCAATACAGTTAACATCGCAATCATTTACCGAGTCGGAAAATAATAGTTGGGAACACGACCCACAAAATGTTTATTTATGACATGACGGACTATTAGATTCTTTTTAGAATCCTAACCTATTGTGACAGTTACGAAGAAAATGGCCTCTTCATTAAATTTTTACTCTTCTTTTAGTATAATATAGTTACATCCGTAGTCGCGGCGTAGTTTACCTACATCCGTGTATGTTTGTAGCTGGACTACTTGTACAGCCGCCATCAGATATATCGGAGCGGCCAGGGAATCAAAAATATCAAGACATGAACTCTAATACCTTAATAACAGTGCATGTGCCGATATTTTTGACCATCGTGGGCGCTCCGAAATATCAGTTATGGCGATTGTACTATTATCTATTCTGTGACTGGGCGTAGTCAGACGAGTGACAATTTATTTATTTATTTTATTTATCAATAAAAAAATACAGAATTACTACAGTTAGAAAACCAATGCACTGTAAAATTCAAATTATACACAAATAATGAAAAACAAACATACAAAAAAAACAAAAAAAAGTTCATATACTTACTGCTTAGGAAATACATTGAACCTATCCACACGTGGCATTGCTTTCATTGCGGGCGCTCCCACTATTACTCGCTGCGCACGCGCAGACTTCCGCGAGACTGCGACGAAAGTCGCGCAGTGGTCTTCCTGATTTGGGATCATCCATACATTACCTCACACTTACACAACACAAACATCACGCCTGTATTCCCAAATGGCGTAGGCATCACGAAACGTTACCGCTTCGGACTTCGCTTTAGCAATTTAGCGGTTTTTTAAGTTTGACAAAAACGGTACCGCACACTTATCGCTCCCATAAGCTTGTCTATGGCACAATATATGTGTGTATTGTGTCTATGGATTTACGGCGCTCGAGGAAAATAATTGAGATTTTCATAATAATAAGTGTGGGGGTGTAAACATTTTCATAGTAATTAATAGTGGGGGTTCTAAACATCATCAAAGTCGATGTAACGTTACAGACCGCTTTGTTCGCGTGAAGTAAGTAGGGGTACTGCACCCAAAAAAATAGAATAGGTAATTTTACCCATAGTAAATTTTATTGTGGATGATGATTTTTGATAAACATAATTAGGATGTAATTGTAAATCTGACGTACTTAATTATGGATGATTTGGTGTAAACTTTTAATTCCTCTATAATAAGTTTCTATTATTTTAAATTACAATTAAAATTTGTTACAAAATGAAAACGTTAACCGCGCGTGCGCCACCGTCATGAGCGCACTCACTTTTTAACCCCTGTCTCAAAAAGAGGGATCTTATAAGTTTGACCGCATGTGTGTCTGTCTGTGGCACCGTAGCTCTTAAACGGGTGGACCGATTTAAAAGCATTTTTTTTTGAAATCAGGTTTTTGAGCGATGGTTCTTAGACATGTTTCATCAAAATCTTTTTAGCCGTTTTTGAGATTTGAACTTTGGGGTTTTCCAACTTTTTGATGTTTATGTTATGAAAAAGATCTAAAAATATTGGAACTGGTCGGTCTGTTTATAAAATTCCACATAGTCTCGCGAAAGCTTAAGTAATATAAATAAGTTATAAAAAAAAACATTTATAACGTACTACGGAATAAATAACTTACATCAGGATTTACCATCTTACAACTTCTATTTTTTGCATCGTCATGTCACGCAGCTCTAGCAAAACCAGATCTCTAAATTTAATTTGTAACCTCGTTTGCAATGCCGGGTACCTATTCATCCATTCATCTGTTGACTTTTTACAGACAAAGTAATGAGGCAGAAGACAGTTACGTAATATGTTCAAGTAGGCCAAATATTATGTTAGTAAACACGTTATTGATAAATTATTACATCTAGATACTGGTAATCCGACGCATGCTTCGGTGATTGGATATGTTGTATTACGGCCGCAGAGAAAGAAGATTAGCGGAGATGCTTAAATGTAGTGAATGAATAATAGAAAAATATAATCTAATAATAAAAAAATATAATCAACGTCATTTGGATCCATCGTTAGTAAGTTTTTGTTTTTTAATATGGCTCTGTAAATTAGAGACAATTTTGGCAGTATCTAAATGTTAACATACTTATTTATTTATCCGTTATTCTTCAGAATCAGGAGCACTAATAATTTTGATGAAGGAAAAAAAATATCCCCAATTTTTCATAGCATTTATATGTGTCCATAATTATAAGGTGAAGGTGATATAAGTAAAATATATGAACAAAAGTAACAAAACTGATTTTATCCTCGACTCCTCGTCTGAAACAATAGTCCTAATGATTCTGAGTAAGAATAACCCAAAGTTACCCAAGGACCAGTACAGACGGACTGCACTCCAACTGCAACGTAACCGCAACTACCGACTGCCCATACATTTTTCGTTGCAGTTCTAATGCAGTCGGCACAACTGCACTCTGACTGCAATGAGGGCTATCGCGTATGAATTCGCCCACTAGAGGCGCTATGTAGCGTGAGTCTCCGAAATGTCAAATCTCATAGTTTTTGGTGAGCTTACGCGGGGTTTATAATTAGAATAATTTGGTGAATATTGGCAATATCTGAAATTAATTATGGCAAATATGCGTTCCGGGGCAATGAATGTCTGTGTTTTGAGACAGTTTTGTCTTTCGGAAACCTTTGTCTTCCCTTTTTTCCGAACAAAAACGGGAGATGCA